>NC_064809.1:82688235-82722918 GCF_023721935.1 Panthera uncia
GTGTGTGTGTGTGTGTGTGTGTGTGTGTGTGTGTGTGTGTGTGTGTGTGTTTCTTCCTTATGATGTGAGCTCCTTGCATCTTGGAAGCCAGGAACTGTCTTACTGATTTGATTTGTGATTTGATCTGCCATTTCAGCTAATGGCACCTGGTTCTTCTGCGCTCTTCTCTTTCTCTCACAGTTTACAACTCCCCTCCCACATCAGCGAGTCCTGTCAATTCTATTTTCAAAATATATGACGATTCTCACCAGTTTCCACACCTCTATTCCCATGACCCAGTTCCAGCTATCATTGTCTTCCTCTTGGATTAGTAGGAAAACCTCTTACCCAATCTCTGATGCCACTCTTGAATTCCTATAATCAGTTCTCCACAAAACAGTTCAGACCTTCTTAAACATAAACCAGACTCCTCTACAGACCCCTCTACTCTGCCCAATTCATAGATTCTCTCAAACTTGAAATTAAATCCAAAGTTTTCACCTTGGTGTGGTCTGCAAGGCTCCATAGGAGCTGCTTTCTTCCCCAACCTTATCTCCCACTCCTCTGCTCTGATTTGTACCACTCTTCCTCTGGCAACACCATACTTGGTCTCACTCTTATTTCTGGAACATACCAAGGTTATTCTCACCTGAGGACAGTTTCAATTGCTGTTAATTCAGCCAGGCCTAGACTGTGCTTCCTTGATCACCCCCTAGTTCATTCTCTCCTCATTAAGGTCTCTGCTCAAATTTCACCTCCCAGAGAAACTTCCTTCCACAGCTTCAAAATAACCTCCCTCTCCTCCCTCCCTGGCCCTAGACAAGCTCTAGTTCTTGGCCTGTTATTTTATTTCCTTGTATTATCACTACATGAAATTACATTATATGTGTTTTTTTCTTTTCTTTCTTTCTTCCTTTCTCCTTCCTCCTTCCCTCTCTTTCTTTTTTCTTCCCTCCTTTCCTTTCTTCCCTCCTTTTCTTTCTTTCTTTCTTTCTTTCTTTCTTTCTTTCTTTCTTTCTTTCTGTCTGTCTTTCTTTCTTTCATGTTTTTCACCAGAAGGTAAGCCCCTTGGCCAAGTGGGAACTTGGTCCTGTTTACCACTGAAACTCCATGTCTAGAATATGTCTGGCATGACATAGTAATCAGTGAAACATCATTAAATGTCTGTATCCCCAGAGCAATTACATAATCAGAGGTTTATATATGGGGCTAAATGTCTCACAGAATGGCTATTAGAAGCTTTGTGTTTCCAGTTACAAATATTCACCTTAAACAGAATGTGCCCCTTGCAGGTAAGTGCTCTTACCTGGTCCTAACTCTGCTTCCTTGATCATATTTTCCATCAGAACAGATTTGTTTTCTCATGTTTGGATGAATGAAAGTCAAGTAGAAGCAAGTTCTTATTAAATAAAAACCAATTTGGGCTTGTTTGAAGCCTATAAAATAATCATAAAATTAATTTTGCCCAACAGAAGGATATAGGGTGGCATCCAAATTATCATGAAGCAAGACAGTATCAGAAATAAGACAATAGAGACTTAGTAATAGGCCTTTTCACTTGTTTCTCTCTCTCTATGTCACTGAGAACCTAAATACCCTGTATAATAACCCACCTGTTATTGGTATCCTTCCCGTTACAATTTCAGATTCCTCCTCAGATTCTCAGGGGATACCAATTTAGGTTTTAGGCACTAATCGCCTCACTGTCACATTTCTTTATGGAAATGTGTCTTTATGGGACATCTTAAAACCTGCATAAATGAAAAGCTGAAGAATCCCAGCCAGTACAGTGGTCTTATAGAAAGGTGTCTACCTAGTCATACCTTAAAAAAATACCTTAAAAATATCATCTGCTATTATAGGAGCAGAAGTATGGCTTCTGACAACATTATCCAGAGTGGGAAATAACGGTAATGATGAATGCAAGTGAAATAATAAAACGGCTCCATGTTACAGTCCCCCTCCCCCTTAGAATTCAGTTGGAGGATAATTTCACACTGGTAGACAACTGCTTCCCACATGTGAATTACAGTTCAACGAGACCAATGATGTCATTGACATGGAATAAAGAGTGCTGTGATTTTTAGTGATAGCCATTTCGCCACAGCTGTGAGCAATGTGTTCCATAAAGACTGGTATAATTCTCCCAGGAGCCATTTTTTTTTTTATTTTTTATTTTTTTTAATTTTTTTTTATTTATTTTTATTTTTTTATTTTTTAATATATGAAATTTACTGTCAAATTGGTTTCCATACAACACCCAGTTCCCAGGAGCCATGTTAAAACCTCACTCTTGCCACTCTTTAGTAAAATATAATGATTAAAAATGGATGCTAAAGACATTTACCCACAAGGTCAGTATTTTATGTATTTCCTAGTTAAAAAAATTTTTCTGATATTATTATATATACGATACATTAGGCTGGTGTCCAGTACGTGCTTTATTATTAAGCAAGTCTGCAAATTCAAATAAGAGGGTGATCAAATACAATAGGGGTGATTTTCTGGTTTGAAATAAAAGTATAAGCACATGGTGCCTTTGAACTTCAAATATTTGAAGAAAAATAGCCCGGGTCAAAGGTAGAGCCAGATTTTTTTTTTCTTTAAAAGCTTTAAGATTGCCTACTCTTATTTTGGTTGGATTAAAGCAAATCGTTAGCATTACTATAACCCGGGTCAGAGCTGGCCTTGGGGGGATGGCTGTGTGCCCAGCAGACCCGTTCTGAGGGAAACGGCCATGGTGGCCTCTCCACAGGTGTCCTCCATGGGGCACAGTTTTCTCCTTGTGGGGTCTCAAGGATTCACCATTGAATTTCCATTGAAGAGAGAGATTTCCCAAAATGGGAAAAGGAAAACAACACCCAGCAACTGAATATATATTAAGTAGCTGTATTTAGCATAAAGAAAGTGAAGTCATTCCATGTGTTCAGTCCTTCACCTGATGTACTGTGATGTGATGTGATGTGATGTGATGTGATGTGATGTGACTGAGCAGATTGCAGACTTTGCCTGAGACATCTGTCTGTCCAGGTCCTAGTTGGCCACATTTTGCAGAAAGACCATTTATTCAGGTCATTGCAAAAATAAAGCCTCCTGGATTGGGTTTATTATAGAGGGAAGGATGGTTATCCAGGAAGGTTGAAGGCTCAATAGTGAATGTGGAAAATGCCTTTGCTGTGTTCTGAGCTTATATATTCATGAGCTCTGAGAATGCGTAAATTATTTCTAAAGTATTTATCATGATATCCCCTGAATTTAGACAAGTGCCTAGCACCTAGCATGTTTTATATGCTGAAAAGGGTTGTGTGTATGTGTGTGGGTTGAGATGGATAAAAGGAAAAAGGAAGAGATAAAGTGGGAAAATGAAAACGATGCTGAGTATCAGTTCTAAAAAGTGGTATGTGGCCATTTTCAGAGAACTACATGGATCCCTGAACTGGAAGAATAGGCTGGTGAACAGAGGACAGATCGATGTGAGTTTTCAAGACTAGGACGGTGCACTCTGCAAGGTAAGGATATTAAATGCTCCTCCCAGTTTGGAAACAGGGCTGGCCTGACAGTTGACAGAAACCGTCCGTGACAGGGACAATGGACGCAATAGGCACCTTTGCTCCTGTAGTAAGTCCTGCTCAGTAACACCTGCCTCGCTGCCCAGTGCATTTTTTCCTTGTGGTATCCCCTCCTACTTTCCCCACTAGAGTGCACATAAATCTTAAGAACACCATGGATTGGCCTCTAGGACTGGGATATGTAGAGTGGTTTCCAAAGACACTTAATTTGCAATCAGGAAGTAACTCAGACATCAAGCTATTTTGGCTTAATTAAGAAAAAAAGATCTGTGACAGCTACAAGTGGAAAGTTCTTGGGATGGGACAGCTTTTAATAGCTCCAGACTTGGCAACCTTCAAAAGAAGTGCTGCCAGGTCTTAATTTTAAAACTAAGCCTATATTTATGCAACATTTAAACAACTGGTTAATTTAGTGAACTATCGTCACAATTTGATTTGACGACTTGTAGATGAACAGACCTTAGATTAACTAATTCACCTTCCAATCACTTGTCAAGATGTTGCAAAAGGAAGCTGATTTCTGTTTCACACAACTGAGATTTATGGTATCATTAAAGAGCCAAGGTTCAATGACTTTAAACTGTGCTTGAATAATGACATAAAACACTGTGTTACATTAATAATGGTGGGGATATGAAGATTTGCTTTTAAACTTAGTGTGACTTTTTGGCTTTTACTTTAGTGACATATTTATCAAAGATAAGTCTGTGCTGAGTGTTCAAATGTGCTTTTAACCAAGCTTTTATCTTAGAAAACGACAGCAGTCTTTTTATTTTGCATTTTATGATGTTAATCTCTTTCCTCCGATTTACCCTATACTGTTAAGGAAATCTTAAATATTATTTCATAGTGTAATTTTCCTCCTTAAAAACTTTAATGCTGTATATATGTACAGATATTATCATACATATATCTAATTGGACATATGAAAAATAATAA
Organism: Panthera uncia; assembly: GCF_023721935.1. Lineage (NCBI taxonomy): Eukaryota > Metazoa > Chordata > Mammalia > Carnivora > Felidae > Panthera > Panthera uncia. The sequence continues at coordinate 82,692,723 of NC_064809.1, forward strand.
AATTATGGATAGATATACACAAAGGTAATGGATATGGAAGATTTGATTGCATTTTAAAATTCTTGTTTCTTATCTGTGTTGTCCTATTTTCTGCAAGGGGCACATCTTGCCTATGTAAAAATGTTTTTAATTTATTTTTATTTTTAAAAATTTCCATAAGGCCTACTGCCTTGGTTAAAAAAGAAACAGGAAAAGTAAAAAAAGTAGAAAAAGTAGAAAGCACATAAGAGTACAGAAAAAATCCAAACATGGTAGTAATCATATCATAATCAATGTAAACAAGTTAAATTCTTCAGTTAAAAACAATCTCAAATTGAATTTTAAAACAAATACAAAAATCAGCCATATTCAGTTCATGGGAGATACACTTAAAACACTCAGATAAAGGTTTAAAGTCAAGGGACAGAAAAAGTTCATTTACCTCTCAGTGGTAAACTAAACAAATTGGTGTAGTTATTTTATTGTCAGAAAAAGGAAACTTAAAGTCAAGAAGCATTCCTAGAGATGAATACTTCAAATCACCTCTCAGATATGAGTTCTATATCTTTTGAAGTTTGTTTATTTTGAGAGAGAGACAGAACACATGAGCAGGAGAGAGGAAGAGAGAGAGGGAGAGAGAAGGAATCCCAACCAGGCTTTGCACTGCCAGCGCAGAGCCCAATATGGGGCTCGAACCCATGAAATGTGAGATCATGACCTGAGCCAAAGTCAAGAGCTTGACCCTTAACTGACTGAGCCACCCAGGTGCCCCAAGAGTTCTATTCCTTTTTTTTTTTTTTATTTATTTTTGGGACAGAGAGAGACAGAGCATGAACGGGGGAGGGGCAGAGAGAGAGGGAGACACAGAATCGGAAACAGGATCCAGGCTCCGAGCCATCAGCCCAGAGCCTGACGCGGGGCTCGAACTCACGGACCGCGAGATCGTGACCTGGCTGAAGTCGGACGCTTAACCGACTGCGCCACCCAGGCGCCCCTCTATTCCTTTTAAAGTAGTCTTCATGCCCAGTGTGGGGCTCAAACTCACGACCTCAAGATCAAGAGTTGCATGCTCTACCAGCTAAGTTAGCCAGGTGCCCCTAACAGTTTTATTTTTATATGCACCTAATAATATAGTCTCCATTTGCACTAGAAGTTTTTATAATATGTATCTCAGTAGTAGATCAAAGCAGACAAAAACCATCAGCAAAGCTATGTAAGATTGAAGCGTACAGTTAACAAGTTTGATCTGTTTAACATTCAGGGAACATTACACTTTACAGTTGGAAAATAAACATTGATATCATACAACTCATATATCCTAAATCCAATGAAGTTGGAAATTGGTAGCAATTATGAATCTAGGGAGAAAAAAAAAAAAACATACTGAAACACTTAATACTTTTTCAAAGAACCAATAGATTTTTAAAATTCATAATCAAAATTATAAATATTTAGAACTAATTGGTAACAAAAATATTACATAATAAAAATTTGGGGTAGAAACTAAAGTAACTTTTGGTATAGGTTTTATAGCCGTAAGTACTTACATTAGAGGTAGGCTCAAAATTAACGATCTAGTAATACAAGATGGTTTAATAGTAGAAAATAAATCAATGTAATTTACTACATTAGTAGATTAAAAGAGAAAAAGTGTTTAATTATATGAATAAAGACAGTAAAAAAAATTTGACAAAATTCAACATTCATTCATGATCATAGGTCTTAGCAAACTAGGAGTTTGGAGTTTCCTTAACCTGAAAAATGTCATATACAGAAGTGTACAGAAAATGTCATACTCCATGTATGAGTATGAAGCATTATTTTTATAATTCAGAACATTATAAGCATTATTTTTAAGAAGCATTATTTTTATAATTCAGAACAAGCCAAAGATGCCTACTCTCATTGCTTCTAACCAATGTTAAACCATTAAGAGTTTTGCAAGTTTATTTGGTACAAAAATTAAAAGACAAAACTCAATTCTATATCCATGCACCTATAAAAACCAGGAAAGGTAGTTAAAATAAAATGGAAAAACACGTTCTTTCTAATGTCTCCTAAATCAGTAACAACAAGTAGCCACCATTACCCGCAAAAAAAACCTACCAAAATATGATGCCTTTTATGGAGAACATCGTAATATTTTATTGTAAGATATTAAATAAGACCTAAGTAGGAACATATATACCATGTTCTCAGGTCCTATATGACGAAGAAGAGAATTCTCTTGAATTTTAGCTAAAATTCAAAGTAATTCCAACTTGATTTTTCATGGACTTGAATAAACTAATTTTAAAACGTATGTGGGAGAGCAGAGGTGAACAATGTGGTGTTACTTGCACAAGGTGTTGTGATAGTGTATATTGTCACAGAGAAAAACCAGCGGACCAGCGGGACCAAATAAAGGATCTAGACACAGATCCTTCCTGATTTAAAGTGTGACCTTTGGAAATAAGTGGGAAAAGAAAGAGCAATGTTATAAATGATGCTGGGAAACATTATAATTCCTGTGGAAAAAATAAAATTGAGGCCTTGTCTCCTCCCATACACAAAAATTAATTCTGGGGGGCTGAAGACTGAAATGTGAAATGCAATCTTTGAAACAAACGCTTTGAGAAGACAATAGAGTAGAATGTCTTTATTTTTTTAATTTAATTTTTTTTTACTTTTTACTTTTATTTTTGAGAGACACAGAGTGGGAGCAGGGGAGAGGCAGAGACAGGGAGACACAGAATCTGAAGCAATCTCCAGGCTCTGAGCTGTTGGCACAGAGCCTGAAGTAGGGCTCGAATTCATGGACTGTGAAATCAGGACCTGAGCCGAGGTCAGATGCTTAACCTACTGAGCCACCCAGGTGCCCTAACAGAATATCTTTATATTCTGATATTGGGGTATGGAAGCATCTCTTAGGATATTTAATATGCATTTGAATTAAATATTTTAGTTTAGCAGAGACACCATAAATAAAAAGAGTAAAAAATAAGCCAGGGACTAGGGTGAAATATTTCCAATATATGTCACTGAGAAATGATTGCGAACTAGTGTGTGTAAAGAATTCCTTCAGCTCAGAAAGTTGGGAAGAAAACCCAACAAAACCTAATAGAAAAATTGGCAAAAGACATGAATAAACATTTCACACAGGAAGAAACAGCAAAAGCTCATAAGCATATGAAAAGATGATAAACATCATTAGTAATTAAATCAAATTCAATTTAGTATATTTATATGTCAAACCACAATGAAACATTTCATATGCACCCAATTAGCAAAGATTTTAAAAGTCAGAAAATACCAAGTGTTTACAAGGATATAGAATAGGGGTGGCAAACTTTTTCTGTAAAGAGCCAGATAGTAAATATCTTAGTCTTTGCAATTTATAAGGTCTCTTCTCTGAGTAACAACTCAATTCTGCTGTTGATTCACAAATGCCACCGCAGATCATGCATAACCAGTTGGTGGCTGTATTTCAATCAATCTTTATATATAAAAACAGGTGGTAGGCTTGATTTGGCTCATGGGCTGTAGTTTCCTGACCCTTGATGTAAATGAAAGAGAAATCACATGAGAGTATACGTTGATATAAATCTTTTGAAATTATAAACAGAAGAGTCTATGCACAATCCACGCCTACATATGTAATGTAGAGTAACCCCAGCATACCTACACTGGAGGCCCATGCAAGAATGTTCATACCAGGATGTTTACAGTAGCAAAATATGAGAATCATCTCAAGTGTATATCACCAATAACATGGATGCATTTATTTTGAAGTAGTCATGCAGCAAAATACTCTACAGCAGAGAACACAGATGAACCACAGCTATATGGATGCGTCTCGAAATCAGTGTTGAAAAAAAAAAAGTAGGTCATCAAAGAATACAGTATGATCCCATCTGAATAAAGTTTAAGAGAGGCCACACTAAAAACATATATTTTTTAGAATCATGTACGAGGTGACAAAACTAAATGGAGAAGCAATAGAATGATTATACAATATGCAGGACAGTGTTCACCTCTTTCAGGAGGGATGGGATATGATCTGGGAAGGCCACACAAAGGTTTCTAAAGTACTAAGGCTGAGCTGTTTCTTAACTCAGTTAGCAGATCTTTCAGTTAGGTTTCATTTTATTCTTTAAATGCTAAATATATATGTTATGTACCTTTGTCTATGTGGTATTTTGTAAGAAAATATCATTTTAACTACGGTGTGTGATCAAGTTAAGTAATGTTTCAGGAAGATGACTCTGGCTGAAGTATTCAGGACAAACCAGAGAGGAGGAACTATCAGGCAAACTAGAGTATTGCATGTATAGGGGACAGATGTAAAGATCTTGGGTGGATAGGATGGGAAGAATGGATGAATCCAGTGACTTTTTGTTGTTGATGATGTTGTTAACGATTTGGGTCTCCTTTATACTTTCTGAGTACTTAATATAAATATTTAAGAAAATAAGGAAAAGAACTATTGAAGAATGTTTGAGTAATCTAGCCAAGTAATTTCCCCCCAGAAGAGCCTAAATGAAAATGTTTACTGGAAAAAGCACAAAATAGAAGGAACAAACAAAAATTTGTGTTTAAAATTCCCAAGGAAAGTTGAACAGAATTTGTTTTGCCATAAAATAATAAAAGGTCATATTAATATTATTTAACGTACAATGGAGAAACGCCTGGCATTAGACAAATGGTAGCTGCTTAGAATTCGGAAACATGGGAAGAAATGTGATTATCTTACTATGGTGGTTAAAAGCTTGGGTTCCAATACTGGGCGGTCTTTGGAAATGTTTTTAATGTTTCTAAGGCTGAGTTTCCAATCTGTAAAATGGGTATAATGATATCTATTTCAGATAGTGTTTGTGGGGCTTACTGTAATGCTTTTATGTGCTTACTGTATTACGTAACACACAATAAACACCTGGTAAGTGACAGGCAACAACAATTATAATGATATTTTTTGTAAACATGATTAGGTCTTTTACAAGAAATAACTGGTAAGTTTTTTTCCTAATACTTTTATAATAATATTTTTGCAAATGGAACTATCAGCCACGTGGCTTTGCTGCTTTGCTGTTATGGCTCTTTTCCTCCATGACTTTAAAGAAACTGAGTAATACAACTGGATTTATTTTAACTCATACTTTGATACATTTATTTTTCTCTCAATGACCTTGGAAAGGGCAAATTCACTGAGTAAGACTAGTTATGATTCCATAGAACATAGCTCACACTTCTGTGATTTGGGGTGTACCCTTAGAGAAAAGCATTGAACTTACATACCTCACTCCTACCATCTGTAAGAGGTAGATGGGTAAAAGCTGAGTTTATGTGCATTTAAATTCTGAGTTGTAAGCTTCTCTTTCCTGTGGGAAGCTCAGTTATAATAAAAAGAGTGTGTGAAAGAAAGGAAAGTAAACCCTTGCAAAGGAAGGAAGACTCACTGTTTGGAGTGAATAATTTAAATCAATTGCCTATACAACTCAAATTGTGCTGATAATAGTTGAATTTCCTGCTTTATTTTTTATTGGGTACATTCAATCCTTAATGGCTCAAAACTTTTTTCCCCCATTTAATAGTATGAACAATAAAGTCATGTCTTAGCTACATGAATGGGGATTACTTTAGGATTTAAAGATATGCATTGCCTTGGGAGAAAAACATACAACCTTCAAGGTGAAACTTGAAATATTGCCTTTAAATTATTAATTATATTTTATGGAGATACTATTTCAATCTCACTTGACTTTTGAATTCGATTATTTAATGCTTGGGGCTATACACAGCTACTATAAGAAACTATCTTCAGAAATATTTTAAAAGAAAATAAAGACAAAGAAAATGGAAACTTTGCTTCTTTATGAAAAACCTGAAAAATCTGTCTATTGAGTAATTTTCTCAAACTAATTAAGTAGGTGATCTGCTAATTGTCATATTTGTAATATTTTAATAGTAAGTTACTAATCACCAAGCTAAAATGTATATAGTATCTAATTTGCAGGTGGTTTTCGTATGTTTTACATAAGAGGGAAAATTAGATTTTCTTTAAGATGTAGCTAGTCTTTGCAATTTTGGGGGGGTGTATGGAGGGTAGTGGTAGGCTTGTCACTTCTAATTATAAGTTGTTTTCATTCACTTGCTCTTCTTACGTAGGCTTTCATATGTCAATCTAAGTAAATAATGAGAAAAGGTCAAATAAATACACATGGGATATCAGAGACATTCTTGCCAAGGAATGCATTCTTTAGAAAAATTTCACAACAATATCTCACAACATCTTTCACAACTAGGAGAAAATAGATGACGAACAAAGCCATGTTTACATAGATTAAAAGCATGGATACATTCAGTCGTAACAATTAAAAAAATCAGTATAAGATCCAGTTAAAGTAACTTTTTATGACTTCTTAAAACAAAGGATCTAAATGCATGTTTTAGGTTTTGAAAGTTGTATACAGAGGAGCCAATCTCAGTGTCAGTTTGGTAGGATACACATCCTCATGAAAGTGGACCAAATGGTTACAATGCCCATATCTCTCTCAGATGGGTGACACAAGAAATGGTAAGCCATGGACTGAATTGGAATCCCTGTTCACTCAGACTGTTTACTGTCTCTCAGTGATGAAGGCTGGAGGAAGTATGACAGGCCAGAAAACCGAAGAGTGTGTTAGTAAATTAAGTGAAAAATAAGAGATAGGCTCAAGCTTATTTACTCCACAGCAATATGAACATAAATGACAGAATCCAAACTTCACCAGATTGAGAAATGATTATAATGGCCAGTACATTTTAATGCTTATGATACACTGAAACTTGACTAAGAACTTTAAATTTTTTATATGTTTTTATTTATTTTTGAGAGAGAGAGAGAGAGAGAGAGAGAGAGAGGGCTAATGAGGGAGGGGCAGAGAGAGAGGGAGACACAGAATCCGAAGCAAACTCCAGGCTCTCAGCTGTCAGCACAGAGCCTGACGCAAGGTTTGAACTCATGAACTGCGAGATCATGACCTGAGCCGAAGTCAGATGTTTGACTGAGCCATCCAGGCACCCCATTGACTGAGAACTTTCTATCTTTCATACCATCTCTTGATCCTCTTGACAACACTGAATTATTATCACCATATTATGAGGAAGGAACTGAGGTCAAGGGAAGCTAATAAATTGGATTGAAATCACAAGTTCAGTAAATGAATGAGCTAGGTTTTGAACTCAGGTCTCTGATTCCAGTCTATATTTTAAACCTCTTACTGTGGTTCTGGGATAAGAGAAGACTACATTCCTCTCAGTGTAGGAGATCATCCTACTGTGAGACCAGGAGTTAAGCATTCATTTGATACTAACATTCTTGGTCAGTTTGATTTCAGGATCTAGTAAAATATTTGTGTCCTCTGGGTGATCAATGGTAAATATGAAAGCTCTGATAAGAAATCTTGCCTGTTATCATTTAGATAAGCTGAAGAAAACATTCTTTAAATGTTCCATCTGTTAGCTAAAGGTTCTTTTTATGAATAGCTATCAGATTTCCAACTGCAGATGGATGTCCAGCAAGGGTATCAGAATAAAGTGTCCCCAAAGAGTTCATTTTAGGGAAGCAGTGAAATAAATGTGGGAATATGCACTAAGTCAATTATCGCAGCCATTTTAGATGACAGTATAAAGTCTGTGTAGCATCATAAAGGAAAATGATGAAAATAATAATTAGCATATTCAGAATACAAGGTGCATATATGATATGATCATGGCTGTATTTTAACAGGCACTCCTAGAAAATGCAAAAAATACATCAAATGCTAACAAATGGTTGTGTCAAGTCATTGGGATTTTTTTTCTCTAATTATAAATCTTAACTAATGTACTTAAATTACTTTTAAAACAGGAAAGAATGAATAAATAGAAAAACAAAACAGAAAAGCAAGAATGTATTTGAAAGAGACATTTAAGGTTTGTAATCCACAGAGTGTCTTGACCTGTGGATGTGGTTGATGATCAAAAAGGAGGAGCCAAAGATGATTCCTGGTTTTTCTGAACCATCAGATGCATTCTCCAAGATGAGAGGAGGAGCAGATTTGGAAGGAAGATGCCTGAGTTCAGTTTAGACATTGCTGAGTGTTGCACTTAACCCAAATATTGAATTCAGGAGAAGGAGAAGATTTTTGGAGAAAACAAATCTGTTAAGTTTTTGTCATTAGGTTTGTTATATGCCAAATATCCACCAGACAACTGGTAGTGATTATCATCAGCTACCTGCTGATGCATAATGCCTGCAACTCTGAGAGTGTGTGAAATCATCCATGAAGAGATTCCAGGGAGAAAAGAGAGCCAAGGACAGAACTTTGAGAGACTCAGGTGTGAGGAATGGATTTGAAAGAGGAGATTGGGGCATGGAGTCCATTTCAGAGGCTGGTACCTTGTTTCTTCTGTGAGTTACTGAGAACATGGAGAATGGACATAGACACTGAAAGTAAAACCATTTTGGTGTAAAACTGTGTTAGGTGAGGAAGAAAGGAAATGAGGATAACTTCAAGGTACCTATTGTTTTGAGTGACTGAGTGAATGGTGGTGTCGCCAACTGATTAGTGGGATAAAGAAGCTTAGCAGATGTAGCAAAAATTCGTGGATCTAGATTTTGAGTTTGAAATTTCCATGGCACAACCAGAGAGAAATAGACAGTCAGCAGATAGATCTGGCATGGTGAGGTCAGGGCCAGTGATAAAGACCACTGTGGAGATGGTGGTGAAACCTATGGCAGTGGGTACAACACCCCAGAAAGGGTAGGTCAAACAGCATCAAATGCTGCAGAGAGGGCCAGGACAAGGACTGAGAGGTAGCCATTGATTGGGCTGTGGGAAGAGTCATGGGTACTTGAGGTCAGTGTACAAGATCAAAAGGCCAATTGTGTTCGGCTGAGTAGTGAGTGGGGATGAAGAAGTAGCAACAGCAAAGACAGACTCCTTCCTTAAGAATGTTGGTAGAGGTGCCTGGGTGGCTCGGTGGGTTAAGTGTCCGACTGCGGCTTAGGTCATGATCTCACGGTTGGTGGCTCGAGCCCTGTGTTGGGCTCTGTGCTGACAGCTCAGAGCCTGGAGCCTGCTTCGGATTCTGTGTCTCCCTCTCTCTCCCTGCCCCTCCCCTGCTTGTGGGTGTGTTCTCTCTCCCTCTCTCTCTCTCTCTCTCTCTCTCTCTCTCTCTTTCTCTCTCTCTCTCAAAAATAAATAAATAAACATGAAAAAAAAGAATGTTGGTAGATAGAAGGTGTTGAGTCTCTCAGACTGAGGAAGAGACGCACGGCATGTTTTTAGGATGTTGATAATGAGTCAGAGAAGAAAGAATGGTTGAGAGTAATATGGAGATAATGGATAAAGTAGATTCTAGAGATGGTGTTAGAGGGTGGAGTGGGAATGGAGTTGCCACGGAAAGAATAGTGATACCTACTGCTCTGAGGGGACCACCCTGGAGTGCTTTGCAAACAGTAGTTCTCTCCCTCTCTCTCTTTATACCAACTTAAATCTGTGTTACAACTAGACTGGCATTGTTCCAGAAAAATAATTAGCAATCTTCAAACTAATAAGTTCCTAGCACTCTTCACCCTTGAGCTAGCTATTCGAATTACCTAAGTGAGAAGTAACTCTATTAATAATCGGCTCCTAATATTTGGGTTGACTGTCCTTTTGACTTTGAAATCACAGTATATTTCCTCTCCATCCTTTGGCAGTGGAGACTGTCTTACTTGAGAGATGCCATTAGGCCCCCCAAGGGAATACTGCATGGAGCTTATATCTTAAGTAAGATCACCCCCAAGTGTCCTCCAAACTTAGCGAAAGTCTCTGAGGCAGCAAGAGAAAAATCAATTTCACTTACATGTATTTTAAGCATGTATTACATTTTTTCCTTATATTGCCCCAAGTCTTCATTTTAAGAATGAAACAAACAAACAAACAAACAAACACCTAAGACCTGGAAAGATGAGGTAACTTGTTTGGGGTCCCACAGCTAGTTGGTAACACAACAGGAGATACAAATGAGGCTTTCTGACTTGAATTCCGGTGCTTCAGCCTATGGTACACAGTCAACACTTTACATCAATCGTGTGGATGCTTCTTTGTTCTTTCACTCTTTTCCTCTAAACATATACCTATACTTTATTGTATGTGGCCTCAAACAGTAGGCACATCCACTTATTGCTCGAGATGATCTAATTTAGGTCTGTTGGAAAGTTTAGCTACCTATGTATGTGACAGGAACTGGCTGCCCAGTAACTTAAAATACTATTTATGCCTGCCTCACTGGTGATCTTATAAACCAGCCGTGGCTGGTTTATTTAGTAATTATCCCCTTGGTCAGGAGAATTGGTTTGGGGGACTTCTTCAGCTTTAACTTTGCACGGCACCATGTGCTCTATCCTGAGTAATACACAAGCAATAGAAAATAGGAATGAGGGTTGTCTGTCTGGCTCATTAGGTAGAGCATATGACTCTCGATCTTGGGGTTTGAAGCTGGAGCTCCACATTGACTGTCAAGGTTACTTACAAAATAAAATCTTAAAAAAATAAACCAACCTATCTTAGAACTGGTATGCTATTTGTCCCAGAATTTGGTTGGTTCTAGTTTTATAGATTTATTTATTTATTTATTTATTTATTTATTTTTAATTTTTTTTTTAAGTTTATTTATTTTTGAGACAGAGAGAGACAGAGCATGAACGGGGGAGGGTCAGAGAGAGAGGGAGACACAGAATCGGAAGCAGGCTCCAGGCTCTGAGCTGTCAGCACAGAGCCCGACGCGGGGCTCGAACTCACGGACCGTGAGATCATGACCTGAGCCGAAGTCAGACGCTTAACCGACTGAGCCACCCAGGCGCCCCTAGTTTTATAGATTTAAATATAAAACCTGTGACAAGAGTCTTTTGAAAAACGAGCCTTTAAGGTTTTCTTAGAGGAGGAGGCGGTGCCTGTGTCAACTGAATTAAACATGACATGGGCTTCCCAGAGTGGAAATTGGAGCCTCTCAGAGAGCGCTCGGTGATTGGACTGAAGGGACAAATACATCAGACTTGGAAAGCGTACAGGTCTTATCAAATCTTATTTATACTCTTGAGGGTGGCAGCATGTAAAACAAATGAGGATGTGTCACTATTGGTGTCTAAATCCCATGAGGGTTTTTCAATGTCTTCCCAGGGTAATAACCTTACTTAGTTTGGGTTGATGTCATTTTGTTTCAGTCTTAGATGTTCTTTTCTATTCCACGGACCTTTGCCTTTCATTTTAATGATGCTTTTTGATGACAGAGATGGGGCCTAACAAGCAAAACAAGCCAATATCCACTGCTGACTATGTTGTATTTAAGGGTATCCCTTCAAAGACAAGACATAAATGAAGTGTATCAGTTAGGAACGGGTTGGTCTAACTTTAACAATTTTGTGGGCAGGAACAGGCTCAAATTATAGCTCAGCGGTTGGGGAAACCCTCTTCACTCTAAGAAGCTGAAGTCAGTAACTTAGAAATAACACTGGTGTGTTGGAAGTTCTGACGTGTAATCCTTATTTGCAATGGGTGGCACTGTAGTGCATGTACTTTGGCACTTTAAGGTCTGAAAATTGTCAAAGCAATATTTTTTTTTAATGTTTATGTCAGGTGATTTTATTTTTCTTTGATTTTAAAAGACATACTTGCATCTTGTCCTAAATTTATAAAAAACAGAATAATATAAATGGAAACTAATACCATACTAAACCCATGTAGAGGTAATCCCTATAAATATTGGGCCTTCTTTTCTCCTATATTTAAAAAAAAGTTACTCATCGTAATAGTATAATAACAATGCCAATAGTTATAATAGCAGCTAACATTTATTGAAAATTATGAACCAATAAATTCATATTGACTCTATCAGATGAAGAAATTAAAATAAGCATACAGAGTAGTGCTTTATACATTCTATGTGCTTTATATACATTTCCTTATTTGATTCTCACAAGCATAATATGGGGTAGGTGATATTACTGTTCCTATATTACAAGGGACTACAATACAGAGAGGTTCAGTAACTTGCCCAAGAACACACAGAGTAAAGTGGTGGGGTATTTGAATTCAAATTTAAGCAGTCTTACCCTAGAGTCTGAATACTTTACCATTACCCTTTGCTGCCTCGTATACATGTTCATTTATATTTGATTTAAATCATATGTTAGAAACAATGTAATGTGTGCCCTTTTTCCACAAATGTATTATCACAAGGATTTCCCGTGGTAATAATCTCTTCATAAACATAATTTAGTCACTTAATGCATCATTATATGACTATATCCTGTTATATGTAGTTGTTCCCCCTAAGTGAGGCATTTAGGTTATTTACAAATTTTTCATATTCTAACTAATGCTATGATGAAGTTACTTTTATGTAAATCCTAGCATTTCTTATTATTTTCTTAAAAAAATTTTTTTAATGTTTATTTATTTTTGAGAGAGACAGAGACAGAATGCAAGTGGGTTAGGGGCAGAGGGATAGAGAGACACAGAATCCGAAGCAGGCTCCAGGCTCTGAGCTGTCAGCACAGAGTCCGACGCGGGGCTCGAACTCACGAGCTGTGAGATCATGACCTGAGCCGAAGTCGGTCGCTTAACTGATTGAGCCACTCAGGTGCCCCACTTCTTATTATTTTCTTAGGATAGATTTCTAGAAGTAGAATTATTGCTTGCTATGGAGACATTTTAATGTTTTACTTTATAAAATTTCAATGATTAGAAGTCAAATTTGAAAAAAAATAACCATATCTACAAATAAACTCCGTCTTCTTTAAACGTTAATTAATGGGATTGCTTACATTTTAGAAGCTTTCATGATGTGATGAGAGAAGGCAGGGGTCCAAGCAATGGGGAAACCATTCTCTAACTCCAGCCTGACCTTTGCTCATTAATAAGCCACTGCCTTATCTTTGTATGCAACCCCTGGAGCTAATCCACACATGGATTGCCCATTGATTTTGAATAAGCTGTCTTCTCAAAGCAGCTTTTTAGGAGCACACAGAAAGAAAAGAAATTAGGCCAGAGATTGCAAAGCCTGTATAAATGCTTAAAAGTCACAATGTGCAATGTTGGTTTTAATCACAATTCACAAAGACCTCTTTGTACCAAAAAAATAAAATAACAAAGTAGAACTCCATTCTGAAGTAGTGTCTAGCATCCATATGGGAATTTCAAGGTATGTTATGAAATAAAGGCATGATGAGCTCTCTGCAAACATCTGTATTTTCACAGCAGAAGCCAGTTCCAGTAAAGTGTGTAGGCCTAAAGTTGCAGTGGTGTGACTTGGTAGCTGAAAATGTGATCTGCTTCCTTTGGTAACTCGCCTGCTCTTTGATATGTTCTTGTTTAGGGCTTCTTTCTGTTGTTCATTCTGGCTTTATCAGTCCGATCCCCCGGCTCCGATTTTTTTTAACCATGATGCTGCTCTCTTCTTGCCCTCTGATAGGTTCTCTTATATTTTCTATCTTGCTGTCCTTCTGTGGACTCTAAAAGTTAGAACACCATTTATTTGGCTCTATATAGGTTTTTATAGACATATATGCATTTACATATATACGTACACATGTGTATATGCATGTATATCTACATATATACCATAAACATGCGTGCGCGCGCGCACACACACACACACACACACACACACACACACACTTGGGGATATTTTAAATATATACTGTCTTCACTCACCAGTGGGCCCGACCCCCAGGTGAAAATGTGAATCGTTATTCAATATCCTCTCTTTATTCCTTCTGTTCACTCATTCAGTGTTTTCTTATGGTCCTGTGTCCCAGTCAGGTTTTTCCACATGGGCCCAAATTTGTCATGACTATTTTTTGAAAAATGACAGCTATGTAATTGATTGAGCAAATTCAAGCTAAATGAAGGGACATGTTCCTGGCCCTGGTAAACTGAAGAGTGAAAGCACGAGGATGAAATGCAAGTGATGACAATGAGAATACATCCATATGTAATAGCATTTAGGATTAGCTAGGAGATTAAGTTCCTGCAGTTTTACCTTTCCTTAAATAACATACAAATGCCCCCTTTCCAATGCTCCCTCAGGGAAGGTAGAACTACGTATAATGTTACCTATTATAAAGGATCTATTGCTTCTTTATTCAGAAGCTTTAGATTTAAATTTTTGACTTTCAAGGAACACAGCATAAAGAACTCCCTTTGGTGAGTCTCTACATACTAGAGAGCAGTGGTTCCCAAATTTGGCTGCACATTTGAATCACCTGGGGAGATTTATAAAAATGCAATGGGGCCTGGGAATTTATATTTTTCAAAGTTCTCCAACTGATTTTGATGCTTAGCCAGGTTTGGGAACTGCTGTTAAAGTGGCTGCTTGGATATTAGCTAAGTCAGCTTCTGTACCTTCAGTGGGTATGCAGTAGGAGGCTAACAGTCACTGAGCTCCCATGTTGTGCCAATCACCCTGACATTTTCTACCCCGGGAAATTTGCCTAAGTTTGTAAGTGGCAGAAACTGGTCAAAGAGGTGAAAACAAGACTCTGCAAACTCATTCCTATGCAGCCTCTCAACGAAAACTAAGGCACAACAAAAGGTAAGGGACAGGCTGAAGTTAAAAATTCACTCTCTCATCCTCACATCTTAGTCAATTAGTTTCTTCACCTTAGGATGGAAATAATATCTTTAGAGGATAATGGTTACTTAACTTTATTCTAAAATAATTCTATACTTAGAGAAGCTTTGCAAAGGTAGTACAGACCTCCTATATACTTCTCACCCAGGTTCCTCTAATGTTAACATCTTATGTAATGTAATACCTAATATAATAAACATTGTATACAACCATGGCATATTCATCAAAAGTAAGATAATAACATTTGGATTTGCCCATTTTTTCCATTAATGTATTTTCCCAATTTTTTTGAGAAATAATTAAAATACATCATTATATAAGTTTAAGACATACAGCATGATGGTATGATTTACATATATTGTGAAATGATTACCACAAGAGGTTCAGCTAACATCCATCTTCTCATATAGATACAATAAAAAGAAAAGAATAAAAGTAAGAAGGAAAATAAAATTTCTCCTTGTGATGAGAACTGAAAGGATTTATGTTCTTAACAACTTTCCTGTATCTCCTTTTCTGTGAGTTGGTGTGCATGTGTGTGTATGTGTGTGTGCGCGCGCGCGCGTGTGTGTTTAGGTTCTGCATATAGGTGAGATCATACAGTATCTGTTTTTCTGTCTGACTTATTTCACTTACCATATTGCTTTCCAGGTTCATTGATGTTGTCAAAATGAGGATTTCCTTGTTATTTTTTATAGCTAAATTATATTCAAGAATTACTACAACTCCTTATTCATCCATTGATGGATACTTAGGTTGTTTCCCTATCGTGGCTGTTGTAAATAATGCTGCTATGAACATGGTGGTACAGATACCTCTTGAGTTAGCGTTTTCATTTCCTCTGGATATATTCCTAGATGCAAGATTTCTGGATCATATGGGAGTTCTGTTGTTTTGAAGAGCCTCCATACTGTTTGCATAGTAACTGTACCCATTCACAATCCCCCCAAAGGTGCACAGGGGTTATCTTTTCTCCATATTCACACCAGCATTTATTATCTCTTGTCTTTTTTATGATGGCCGTTCTTAGGTGTGAGGTGATATGTCACTGTGATTTTAATTTGCATTTCTCTAATGACTAGGGGTGTTGAGCATCTTTTCAGGTACCTATTGCCCTTTTGCAGATCTTCTTTGGAAAAATGTGTATTCAGGTCCTGTGCATACTTTTTAATTAGGTTGTTTGTATGTTTGTTTTGCTTTTGAGTTGTACAAGTTTCTTATATATTTTGGATATTAACCCCTTATTGGATGTATGGTTTGCAAATGTTTTTTTCCCATTCCGTAGGTCATCTTTTCACTTTGTTGATGGTTTCTTTGGCTGTACAGAATCTTTTGTTTGATATAGTCCCATTTGTTTATTTTTTATTTTGTTTCTTGTGTGTTAGGTGTCATATCCAAAAAATCATGACCAAGACCCATGTCAGGGAGATTTATTCTTATGTTTTCTTCTAGGAGTTTTATGGTTTCAGGTCTTACATATAAGACTTTCATACATTTTGAGTTAATTTTCATGAATGGTGTAAGATATAGGTACAGTTTCATTCTTTTACATTTGAATATCCAATGATCTCAGCACCATTTATTGAAAAGACTATCTTTTCTCCATTGAGTATTCTTAGCTCCATTGTTTAATATTAGTTGACTATATATGCTTGGGTTTATTCCTGAGTTTGTGATTCTATTCCATTGGTCTATTTATCTGTTTTTATAGCAACATCATACTGTTTTGATACCCATAGTGTTATAATATAGCTTAAAATTAGGAAGTGTGGTGACTCTGCTTTATTCTTCTTAGGATTTCTTTGCCTATTCAGGGTCATTTGTGATCCTATATAAATTTTAGTATTTTTCTTCTGTAAAAAATGCCATTGGAATCTTTTTTTAAATTTTATTTATTTTATTATTATTTTTTAAAATTTATTTTTGAATTTGTGTACAAGTTAGTTAGCATATAGTGCCACAGTGATTTCAGGAGTAGATTCCTTAATACCCCTTACCCGCTTAGCCCATCCTGCCTCCCACAATCCCTCCAGCAACCCTCTGTTTGTTCCCTATATTTAAGAGTCTCTTATGTTTTCATAGGGATTTCGTTGAATTTATGGATGGCTTTCAGTAGTAACAATATTAACAATATTAATAAATATTGTTTAACATTTAACAATATTAATAAATATTATTTAAAATTAAACAATATTAATAAATATTGTTTAACATTTAACAATATTAATACTTGCAGTTCATGAGCACAGGATACCTTTCTATTTATTTGCATCTTTTTCAGTTTCATTTATCAATGTCTTGCAGTTTTTAGAGATCTTTCACCTCCTTAGTTAAATTCATTCCTAAGTATTTTATTGTCTTTGATGCTGTTTTAAACAGAATTGATTTATTTATTTTTCAGAAAATTCATTGTGGGTATATAGAAATGCTTCTGATTTTTGTATGTTAATTTTGTATCCTATTACTTTACTGAGTTTGTGGATTAGATCAAACGGTTTTTTGTTTTGAGTCTTTAGGATTTTCTGTATATAAAATCATGTCATCTGCAAAGAGGGACAATTTTACTTTTCTTTTTCCAGTTATCACACCCCTTTTTTTCTTGCCTGATTGTTCTAGCTAAGATTCCTACTGCTGTGTTGTATAGGAGTGGTAAGAATGGGAACCCTTGTCTTATTGCTGATCTTAGAGGAAAAATTTTCAACTTTTCACCATCAAGTATGAGAAGGCTTTTGTTGGCTGTGGGTTTGTCATATATGGCCTTTATTATGTTGAGATATGTTCCTTTCATGCCTAATTTATTAAGATTTTTATCCTAAATGAATGTTGAATTTTGTCAAGTGATTTTTCTGTATCTACTGAGATGATCACATGATTCTTTTCTTTCATTCTGTTAATGTGATGTATCGCATTGATTGATTTGCATACTTGAACCATCCATGAATTTCAGGGATCCATTTCATGGTCCTTTTAATGGGCTGCTGAATTTAATTTGCTAGTATTTTATTGAGAATGTTTGCATATTCATCAGAAATATTGGCCAGTAGTTTTCTTTCCTAGTTGTGTCCTTATCTGGTTTTGGTAGTAGGATAATGCTGGCATCATAAAATGAGTTTGGGAGTGTTTCCTCCTCTTTGATTTTTTTGTAAGAGTTTGAGAGGGATTGGTGTTAATTCTTCTTCAAATGTTTGGTAAAATTCACTAGTGAAGCTGTCTGGTCCTCGACTTTTCTTTGGTGGAGATTTTTGATTACTGATTTAATCTCCTTACTGGTCTTTTCAGATTTTCTATTTCTTCCTGATTCAGTCTTGGTAAGTTGTATGTTTTTAAGAATTTTCTCATTTCTTCTGGATTGTCCAGTTCTAGTTCTACTTTCTTAAGGTTTAGAGTTCGTGTGTTTATTTGAGATCTTTCTTACTTCTTAATGTAGGTGTTTATTGCTATGAACTTACCTCTTAGAACCACTTTTGCTATATCCCAGAAGTTCTGGTATGTTGTATTTCCATTTTTGTTTGTCTCCAGAAACTTTTTTATTTCCCCTTTAATTTCTTCTTTGATTCACTGGTTCAAGAGTGTTGTTTAGTTTCCACGTGTTTGTTAATTTTCTAGTTTTTCTCTTATTATTGATTACTAGTTTAATGCCATTGTATTCAGAGAAGATAGTTGGTATTATTTCAGTCTTCTTGAATTTGCTAAGACTTATTTTATTGTTTATCGTATGGTCTATCCTAGAAAATGTTCCATGTGCTCTGGAGAAGGATTTTTATTCTGCTGTTGTTGGATAGAATGTTCTGTATATGTCTATTAGATCCATTTGATGTACAGTGTTGTTCATACCCACTGTTTCCTTATTGATCCTCTGTCTGGATGATCTATCCATTGTTGAAAGTAGGGTATCAAAGGTCTCAACTATTGTATTACTGTTTATATCTCCTTTTAGTTCTGTCAGTTATTGCTCTATATAGGTGCATAAATATTTACAATTGTTATAGTTTCTTGATGTGTTAACCCCTTTTTCATTTTATAATCACCTTCTTTGTCTGCTTTTACCATTTTTAGTTTAAAATCTATTTTGTATGATACAAGTATAGCTTCTCCTGCCCCCTTTTTTTTTCTATTTCTGGTTACCATTTGCTTCAAATGTCTTTCTTTCGTATCTTCACTCTCAGTCTTTGTGTGTCTTTAAGGCTAAACTGTGTCTCCTATAGGCAGCATATTGTTGGATCCTATGTTGTTGTTTTAATCTATTCAGCTCTTTTAATTAGAGAATTTAATCCCCTTATGTTTAAAGTAATTCTTGATTGGTAAAGACTTACTACTGCCAATTTGCTAATTATTTACTGATTATTTTGTAAATCCATTGTTCCTGGCTTCTTATCCTTATATATAGATATAGATATAGATATATATTGATATATTGATATATTGATATATTTTGGTGTTTGTATGCTTTGAACTTCTTTATCATGTTCTTTTGTGTAATTGCTATAGGATTTTTCCTTGTGGTTCCCATGAGACTTACAAAAAAAATCTTAAAATTATAACACCTTATTTTAAGCTGATAACAACTTCAACTTAATTTCAAACTTTACATTGTTACTTCTCTTCCCCCTCACATTTTAGGTTATTGATGTTACAATTTGCAATTTTTGATATTACATAACTATATTATTAAAGTTATGGTTATTTATACTGCATTTTTCTTTTAACTTTTAAACTAGATTTGTAAGTGAATTATACACCACTATTACCATATTGCAGAATCTAACTATGACTATATATTTACCATTACTGGTAGTAATGTTTTATGTTTTATTGATGGTTAAAAACATCTGCTTATGTTTTAATGATGTTAATTAGCATTTGTTTACTTCTACTCAAAGAACTCCCTGTAGCATTTATGTAAGGCAGATCTGGTGGTAATGAACTCACTCAGCTTTTGTTTATTCACGAAAGTGTTTATTCCTTCTTTGTTTCCAAAGAACAGCTTTGCTGGATATAGAATTCTTGGTTAAGAGTTATTTATTTATTTATTTATTTTTTGTATTTTGAATATATTATCCCATTCTCTCCTGGCCTGAAAAGTTTTTGTTAGAAATCTGCCAATAATCTTATGAGGCTTCCCTTGTACTGGGCTACTCTCTTTTCTCTGGCTGCTCTTAAAATTCTTTTTTTGTCTTTGACTTTTGAGAATTTAATTATAACATATACCAGTGTAGGCCTATTTGGTTTAAACCTATTTAAGATCCTATAGGTCTCATGGATCTGCATGTCTGGTTCTTTCCCTAGGTTGAGGAAGTTTTCAGTCTTTATTGCTTTAAGTATACTTTCTGTTCCTTTCTCTCTCTTTTTTTTCTCCTTATGGAACTCCCATGATATGAATATTATTTCTTTTCACTGTGTTCTACAATTCCCATAGGCCTTCTTCACTCTTTATTCTTTTTTGCTCCTCTGATTGGGTAATTTCCAATGTCCTATCTTCCAGGTTGCTGATTTTTTTTTTTTTTGTCTGCGTGATTGAGTCTACTTTTGAAATTGTATTTAATACTTTAGTTCAGTTATTATGTTTTTCAGCTTGAAGATTTCTGTGTTTTGTTTTGTTGTTGTTGTTGTTTTTTGGTGGTTGTTATTTCCTTGTCAAACTTCTCATTTTGTTCACACATTATTTTCTTAATTTCATTTGTTTGTATTTTCTTATAGTTCATTGAACTTCTTTTAGAGGATTATTTTGAATTCTTTGTCTAACAGTTCATAGATCTCCATTTCTTTAAGGTTACTTTTTGGAACTTTATTAGTTTCCTTTGGTAGTGTCATATTTGCCTGATTTTTCATAATCCTTACATTGGCATCTATGCATTTGAATAATTGATCTCCTCTGCCAGATGTATAACAGGTTTGCTTTGGTAGAGACAGTTCTTTACCAGTCTGCTCAGTTTGGGTTTCCAGTTGTGTCTGCTGGTAATGTCTTTGGGTAGGTGGGCTCTCCTATTATGGTCCCTTTTTGGTTAAGGCAACCATTCAAGATCTGAGAATAGGAATGAGGGGATGTGCCACTGGCTGAGAATAGTTGGATAAGAATGCTGGCTTGGTTTCCAACACAATTAAGTGTGTAGGATGGGCTCTGCAGTTTCCTGGATTCTCTGATCAGGCTCAATGTATGAGACTGGGTGTTGTATCCAGTAGTACATGGGGCTAGAAATTAGCTTCCATGCCTTGGCAGGCCAGTAGTTCAGAGTTAGGGGCTGTACAGCTTACTGTTTGGGGGTGTGAATCAGGCCAGAGTGTGCACTGAATTCCCTGGTCAGGTGAGGCCACTGGTTTTCCTCTGAAGATGGGGAAGACCCATGAGCTGTACACTTTGCTTAAGTGGCATTGTGTATTATGTGTGTATGTATGTATGTAGGGCTTTTTGAATGGGCTATGTAGCTTTCCATGTGCTCTAGTTAGGTTCCCTAATCAGAAAGGCTGAAGGCTTTATTCAGTCATGAGTGGGGCTATGAATTAGAATCCCTGTCCAGGTGCAGTGGGAGAAGCAGCTCTTAAGCTGGTAGAACTCTTTGCTGTGTTAATCGAGCTGACCTGCACACCAAGTGTCCTGACCAAACAGGGCCACTGGCTTTGTTCTGCAAACTATCGGCTCTGCCTGCCTACCTCTTGGCTCAAGTATGACTGGGCTGCACAGCTTCCAGGAGTTGTCACCAGCCCTCCTGGTCAGATGGGGCAGGAAGCCACTCTCCCTAGTGAGTGGGGCCCTGTCTTAGCTTTCTTGCCTAGGCAAGGGAAGCCTGCATGCCCAGCATTGGCTTTACCTTGGGGCAGTACTCACTTTTGCCCACCTGTCTCTCAGCTCAAGTGCCAATGGGCTGCATTGTTTCCAGGAGTTGTCACCAGTCCTTCTTATCAGATGGGGCCTGAAGATACTCTCCACAGGCTTTGATTCAGTTCCTTGCCTTGGTGTGGGCAAACCGGGCTCTGGGGCTGGCAGAACACCTCATCTGCGAATCTAAATTAGGCAGATCTTCACCCTCTTGAGTTCCCTGGTCAGGTCGTGCCCCTAACTTAGTTCTGTGTGTGAGCAAAGGCACTGGTTGGGATTACTATTTGAGCACTGCAGGTATGAGTTTGGTCTATCAAGATGCATGTGCTGGTTTTTTTCAAGCCCCTACCCCCTTCTCCATCATAGTCAGATTCCCTCTGGTTGAGTCCTGTGGATTTCCCTGCAATCCCTGTTATATAAGATTAGAGTAGGGACTTCCATGAAGCAACCCACCATGCTGGGGGGAGGACATTGATTGTCCCCCACTAGGTTATCTTTTCCCACTGGGTTTGAGTGGGAGGCTCAGGGGACACCTCTCTGTGTGAAGCCGTGGGGGAGGGACAATGCAGTCAGCATATAGTCACTTCTCTGATGTTTTTATTTTTTTTATTAAAAAAATTTTATTAATATTTATTTTTTGAGAGTCAGAGAGAGAGCACAAGCAGGGGAGGTGCAGAGAGAGGGAGACACAGAATTGGAAGCAGGCTCCAGGTTCTGAGCTGTCAACACAGAGCCCCATGCGGGGCTCGAACCCATGAACTGTGAGGTCATGACCCAAGCCGAAGTCAGTTGCTTAATCGACTGATCCACCCAGGCACCCCACTTCTCTGACGCTTTTAAAGCAGTCTGTCTTGGTTTCTGTGGTACGGGGGGTGCTTTAGCCGTGTTCTAGGATTCCCTCACTGGTGTCTTGTGCTTGACAAGTTGTTGCTCGTTCTTCTTGTGAGGGAGAGTGAAGTCAGGAACATCCTGTGTCATCATCATGATGATGTCACTCATCGAATGTATTTTTTTGTTCCATTACCCATTCCACAATACCACCCTGCATTTTGCCACTGTTTCCTCCAATTTGTAACCATTTCTCGGTCTTTCTCAGTCTTTCATGATGTTGACACTTTAAAAAAATAGTGGTCAGGTATTCTGTAGGATATCCTCCATTTTGGAATTTATCTGATATTTTCTTATAATTAGACTGATGTTATGAATTTGGGAAAAGTATACCACAGAGGTGACACACCCTTTCTTGTTTCACTGCAATAGTACCTTTGTAAGATTTTTGACAATGTGTACCCTCTCAGTAAAGATATTTAAGAAGATACTACATGACTATTTTCAATGCTGAAATAGTCCTTGCATTTAGGCAGGATATTCAAGACCTGCTCCAACTCTAAAAGCCTAAAACTAATAAGTGAACATTACAAATAAAAAATCATACATATAAAATGAATAGGGGTTTGGGTAGAGTTCACAGTCTGGAAACAATCAGCTCACCATCTTAGAGAAAATTAGGATTTTCCTACATGGGGACTGAATTCAGAATGTGGTATCTCCAGTATATTGGGGGTTTTCACCCATGTGAAGGCTTTATGATAGCCCCTGAAAAGGCATCTGTAAGTGAATCTTTGCTTTGTGTAATTAAAGCCCCCGAGTTGCTTTTGTGGTTTTCCTCTGTGTTACTAAAAATTAAATTGATATGTAGTTAAGTGGAAAGCAGTCTAATTTGAAAGAAAGCAATGATCTGACTATGACTGTAGTTCGGATATGTTAAGTTACCCTTTTTGCTTAATTTCTCTAACTGTGAATACTAATTCTTACTGAAATATATTGACTTATATTGAACTCAGAACATATCTCCAAGAGTGGAGGCTGTGGGCAGGATGTGGTGTTTGGGATTTAACCTGTAAGCACAGGCTTTCCTGTCTCCTTTCTGATTTGAGCTTGGGGACCTCATTTGTACTGCCCGGTGAAGAGATAATCCCAGGCTTGGGAAGTATGAAATGGCTTGAAGACTGCTGGGAGGAGGAAGTTTTTCATATTTTTCCAGAAATGTTGAGATTTGAAGGTGCGGAAATACCTTCTGGGCTAAGTGGTGACCAAACCATATGGAGCTTTATTGTCACGCCTTCAGGATACATAGATGGGCACCCTCCAGATGTATTCATTCATTTTAAAACCACTGTTTCTGCTCTTAGTTCACCAGAAGTGAATGGAGTTATTTGCTCTTGCAAGACAACTGTGAGAAAGAAATGTTCTCGCATAGAAAACAAAATGAAACAAAACATATCTCCAGAAATACAATGCCTACCCCTGGCAAATGGGATGTGACGTGGTTCACCTAGAAGAGCTGATGTCATCTTTCAACATACGTATTATAAAGGTGTTTCATTATAAAGTATAATTTAAGGAATGAAGACACCAAATAAACTAGTTCATCTGAAATGTACTAAAGTCCCTCTGGAGAAATGGAGGACAGCTGTGACACTGCAAATACGATGTTGGGGTGTTTAGCGCCTATCTTGGGAACACTATGGTGCCGAGGAAAATGCTCTTGGCAAACAGAATGTCGGTTTAGTGCCAAGATTGTAGCCACCTACCAGATGTATGCACCCAACAAATCTTACCTTTTGGCTTCATCTGTTACATTGGAAAGTCAGACATGACTTCTAAGTTCCAGTTTCTAAATTCCATAGTTCTTTAATTTTTTTTGACACTTCATCCTATATATCGATGAAGCCATTGATTCTGTGTTGCTAATATACTGTATGTAAATATACTTAAATTCCTTTAAAATTTCAGGAAATACTTGACTATACACTTTCCCAGCTTGAAAAAAACAACTTGTAAGTATCTCACACAGTTTAATCATTTGTTTAAAAAATCGATACATTTTTGCTTTTGTGTTTCTTAACTAGATAAAATGACTGCTTCAGTCCTAAGGGAGAAACTAGTTTAGTTATGAGATTTGAATATCTGAAATAGAAAATAACCTAAATAACCTTATACATGAATAAACAATTTAACGAATAAGTTGTCTATCTGCCCAAGATGTTCTAAGCTATTTTATTGGCAGGGAAATGGTAAAGTGTTTGGAAAACAGTTTCATTGTGATAAGTATAATCAACACATTTCCTGTACTATAGTTACAGACCTGTTCATAAACAACATTAAAAGAAAAATAAAATGACATAATGTCTGGGAGGGAATTCTCTAATAGAAACAGACTGAAGTCTATGGTTTGTGGTTTTGCAAATAAACAATTCCTTCCAGGAGGCCCTCTTGACAGATTTGTCCTGATGGTAGGAGTATCTTTCAGCTCTGAACCAAAAGTGGGATCATTCCACTGTGGTCTGTTCCATTCTGTTATCCTTACTGACCAAAGTGGGAGAAGCAAATGACCCAATCAAACTCAAAACTATACTACAAACTTCCTAGCTCCTTCCTTCTGGAACTTTTGCCAGCTCTAACTTTTTTTTTTAAGTTTATTTATTTATGTTGAGAGAGACAGAGAGAGTACATGGGAGGGGCTGAGAGAGAAGGAAAGAGAGAGGGAGAGACAAAGTGAGAGAATCCCAAGCAGGCTCCACACTGTCAGAATGGAACCCGATGCAGGGCTCGAACCCACGAATCATGAGATCATGACCTGAGCTGAAACCAAGAGTTGGATGCTTAACTGACTGAGCCAGCCAGGTGCCCCTCTAACCAACTCTTAAAGCATGGGGTGAGATACATTTCAAGGATCATTAGAGGTTTATCTTCAGTAAATCCCCCATTACACGGAGAGGCAGATGGAGGTTTGTGATGGGCCAGATATGTCACGAACAAGTACATATGTCACTTCACGTTAAATTCTAGTCTGAGATCAATCCTGACTTTAAAGTTAATTGTCTTGAAAAATAATGGGTAATCAGGCTCTTCAGTAATGGTTTTCTATAGTCATCTTAATCGTTTGTGATAAGCCATATTCAAATAAACATGTGGACTGCTTTGGTATCACTTTCAAGTCAGAACAGTTATAATCTACATAGAAAATAGCAAAGTCAAACATTGTCAACATGTGTCTGAAACTTGTTGACTAGGATCCCATCCATCAGTTGTGTGACAAATATTTAACATCTGGCTCTCTGGACAAAAGCTCTGATTTTTGTAGTGCTTGCCTGTGTCTGTGGTGTAAATATTTCCACAGTGGTTAGTTTCAAGCTACTAAAGTTACTGTATGTGGAATCAGGAAGAGATGAGGCACATCAGTCCTTAGAAGCCAGTATAAGCAAGCTTTCTCACGAATTGAGTACACCCTCTACACGGATGGAGAAAGAGGAAGACCAATGGGTAAAGTCAGGGCCACGGATTAGAAAGCACAGAGGAAAAGACATGTTTCCCAGGTTCAGCCCGGCAAGCCCAGCAATGTCAGGGACGTCTCTGACTGCTTCAGAATACTAAGAATAACCATCTTTACAAAAGCAGATTAAGATCAAGATGCAATTCTTTTTTGATAAGACTTTTTACCACTGTTTTAAAAATCGGATTCTTAAGAATTATGTGTTTGTAATACAAAATTATGTATGTAAGGGACATTCCTGTATGAAATTAGAGAGTACTCTTGGATCCTTTGGCATACCAAACAGGAGACATGACCAGCAAGTAGTGAATGTCTTGTCCAATTTCTTAATGGACACCCGTCTGTGGATCTTAGCAAGTTCAGCTTCTTACAACTTTGAAGAAAAACTTTGGGAGCTAGGACTTTGCTCCCATGGGCTGTGCAGGGTGGCCTGGGTGCCTTTTGAGGTAATGCTTCAGCACGGCCAAATCCCCTTTCTTACTCCTGTGTCCTAATTGAGCCTCATGTCTATGTGTATGACTAAAGGAGAGCTAGAACTACTGTCCTGGCATTTGACAGGAAAGGCTCTGAAGACAAAGCTGATAATGGTGTCTTTTTTATGAGAGTTTTCATTTACGTGTTTTATGATGTTTCCTATAATCAAAACACATGTAAGCCTCACATCTTTTTGGAATGCCACCATTCCTTAAACTCCTTAAGTGTCTGCTTAAAACACATCTTCTTCTAAGGACTTTTTTTTTTTGTCATCTGTGGGAGGGAATGAGCCTTTAAATGTCAGCTTCACAAATCTTTTAAACACTTTCTCTTTTTCTCCTGTTTCCTTTCCTTCTTTCCTACTGTCTGTCCTTTCTGTTCTCTCTCTGTCTTCTCCCTCCCAGTCCTTTCCTCATCTCTTCTCAGGGAGAATGAGAACAATAAACCTAGAAAATGAATTACAATTGAAATACAAATACAGGAAATTCCAGAGTTAAGCTTCATATGGCAGAGTTAACTTGACCATCAGCATGTTGCATTTTTTATTTTTATTTTTCTGATGTACTGACTACATTAGGGTAAAGTAGCCAGATGTCCTGCATTAGGCAAGACAGTGTCTTAGATTTCAGTTTTTTTTTTTTTTTTTTTTTTTTGCCTCTTGACAATATTTCTGCACAAACATTCCTACCAGGGTAACTCTGCTGAGTGGCTTCTTTTGATTACAACAATGATGAAAACCTCCCTGACCAAATTTGTCTTCTGGAGTCCTTGAAAATGGGTGTTTGATCTGAGACAAACTAAAATAGTCTCGAGAAGCAGCATCAGAGAACTAAATCACTCACTGGTAAGATTTCTTCATCTAATGGACCGATTACCACTTATTGCCATCTAGCAGAGAATATAGTCCATAACAAAGGGACAGGAGGTTTTTCTCCTACTAGAAGGGGGAAGTAAAGAAGGTGCTTTTGCTTGAGCAGCAGGGCAAACAGCAATGGGAGGCTGGAGGAAAGAGAAGCTAGATACAACGGAAGTGATTATTTAAAGGAAGGGTGTGGGAAGTAGGAAAAGCAAGAGGCTACCTGGGCACACTTGACGTTTCTGACCTGTGTTTTTCAGAAACCTGAGTTCTTACCCTGATTCCCTGATCTTCCTATTCTTCAACCTTCTTTTTCTTCAAAATTCATTTGTTTTTGCTGCTCAGCATAAGATTTATTTGCTAATCCTGAGGGCATTTATTTCTCTCATTTCCACAACTAAAGAGAAAAGCCTATCCACCTGACTTGATTCATCCTCTGTTTTCTGATGATGCTCATTTAACACCGCACACTCCTAACCTGCAGTAAGCATGCATCCCACATCTATGCTAGGAATCTCTAAATTTGAAATCACATCTAAAATGTATGGTGACTTTATCCTAGTGATAGAACTCTAGGTCTAGAGGTACCTGGGTGACTCAGTCGGTTAAGCGTCTGACTCTTCATTTCCGCTCAGGTCATGATCTCACATTTTGTGAGTTCAAGCCCAGCATCTGGCTCTTTGCTCACAGTGCAGAGCCTGCCTGGGATTCTCTTTCTCTCTCTCTCTCTCTCTCTCTCTCTCTCTCTCTCTCTCTCTCAAAATTAATAAATAAACTTAAAACAAAAAGAACTCTAGGTTTAAATTTGTGCTGACATGTAGTTAAGTAAATACATTTTGGTCAAATCATGTGGAACATGCAAGTTGTCCATGAGCTGACCCACTCTTACATTTGTAGTCTGACCTCCTATTGTTACCTACCACCCTCAGACCTCTGCTTCTAATATTATAGTTAATCATCGAACATACTGTGCTGTGTACTATTTTTCTGTCCCTGTACAAGCTTTTCCTTTTTTCTGGAATTGCTCCTCTCAACATTTCTTTTCTCACTTCTGGTTGAAATATGTGTGCCTTTTCATAATGAGGAAAATAAAGAATGGCTTTTATGTTAGAACTAAAGTATGCTAAATATTATTTAGTAAAGCAAATAGATAAGAACCCCTAGAAAATTTTTGAGGAATAGTAAGGGGGCAGGCAGTAGTAGGAGATAAATAGTATTAATAGTGTTATCAGATGTTAATAATGGACAATGAATAAAAGTCAATTAATTAAATTTTATAAAGACCTAGAGAGGTAGATCTAAATATACATACAGACATATAATGGTCATAGATATAGAGTGTTCATCTTGAATCAGTTGTGAATTCATCCGAAATTAATTTCTAAATTAAATACTATTTATATTACAATTTCACACTTTTTTTGCATGGAAAATGACAAGCTGAATCTGATATGGAAAAGAAAATATCCAAAACCTATAAAAAGAGTTAATAATAATTAAAACAGTGTGGGCCTAGACAAATGAATGAACGAGACACAATAGAATCTCCAAAATGGACAGTGTGTATATCAGACTTGATATATGATAAATGTGACATTTCAAGTGTTATGGGACAACTCTAGTTTGAAAGTACAAACTGTGTTTCTATTTTCCAAACTTAAAGAATAAAAATAAAGTATATTAAAAACTTCAAGAAAAAAATATAGAACAGTATCTTTAATGTCTCAAGCTAGTGAAGGGTTTCATAGATAGGATGAAAATCATTTTAAAAACTAAATCATAAACAAAGTTAAAAACAAGTGAAGACAGGATAACTACATGTAACACATATAACAAAGGGCTATGGTGTCTGTATTTTAAATGTTAAAAACTCCCAAGTTTCATTAAGAAAAAGACCAGTCAATAGAAAAATGGGCAGGTATGTAAGCAAAGTAGAAAAAAGGTAAATAATAGATGTAGGTAAATAATAAATGAATAGAAGTATGTTTTACTTCAGTAGTAAGAAAATACTAAACAAAAATTAGGTGCTACTTTGTAACCACCAGATGGGCAGTCTTTAAATATTTGCTAATAGTGTATTTTGACAAGGGTGTGGGGAAACAGGCACTCACACACAGCCAAGAGAGCAATGTGGCTCCATTTATTAACAATTAATTGCACATAACCTTTGAGCCACCAGTTTACTTCTCAGTAAACATCAGAGAAATTTGAACAAGGAAGCATTTGCAAAGATAGCCACTGAACAGTTAGTTGAAAGCCTGAGAAGCTCATTTTGCTTTGTCAGGAGGGAGTGTCTAAACATAAAGGAACTCCAGTGCACTGTAGACATGTAAATGCATCTAGGATATATGAGCGAGAAGAGGCCTTATTTAATTAAGAACAAATGATATGATATTTGTTCAAAATGCATATATAGTCACTGATTTCATATTTGTATGCAAATGTATAGAAAAAACTTTGAAAGGATTGACATCAAACTGATAACTTGGCTGCCTAAGGGGATATACCTTGGATTGGGAAGGTAAATGTTCAAGGGGGATTTCAGCCTTTATCAAAACAAATCCTCTCGTTAAACACTGGCTCTGGCACTAGGTTATGAGGCATCTGTGAAAGTTTATTTTTGCACTTTCACTCTCACTGCTGTGTTCAAAGTTACAAAATTGTCCCTTTCAGCAAAGCTGTGAGTCCTCCTTGTTATCAGTGGATGAGTGTAGTGGGAAGTCAACTTGTAGAAGCTCCAGAGAGTGGTAACAAAAGTCTTTCTGGGATATGTCCAGGAGACTGAGTGACTGCCCTGCTCCACGTCCTTGAGGAAGCACTTCATTTAAGGAAAACTAGAGCTGACATGAAACAGGGTATTTTGGGGAAGCTTAAACATGAGACAATGCCGCATGGTTAAGGTTACAACCTGGATTTGCAGTTATGTTATTGGTACATCTCTGAGGGGAATCCTTGCTTTCAAAGTAGGTTTTGGAAATGGAGAGTGTATTCTTTTCCTCCCTTTGCCCTGTCATTCTTTGTGGCCACATGGGTGCTTTGGGAACATCCACTGTGGCTCCTAGAGTTCTGAGCCATTGAAGGCTATATATATATATATATATATATATATACATATATA
>NC_064809.1:82723318-82801767 GCF_023721935.1 Panthera uncia
CATGCATATACATATATACATATGTATATACATGTGTGTGTATATATGTGTATATATGTGTGTATATATACATATATACACACATATATACACACATGTATATACATATGTATATATGTATATGCATGTATATATATACATGTACACATATATATATGTATTTTTATATAACTTATTGTCAAATTGGCTTACATACAACACCCAGTGCTCATCCCAACAAGTGCCCTCCTCAATGCCCATCACCCACTTTCCCCTCTCCCCCACCCTCCATCAACCCTCAGTTTGTTCTCTGTATTTAAGAGTCTCTTGTGGTTAAGAGTCTCTTGTGGTATATATACATACACACACACACACACACACACACACACATATAACATTTTTACACTATAGATCTTGGGAGGATCAACATTTAAAACTTTAGTCTTAGAGGATCTACATAGCCATGGTCTCAGTCTTAGAAGATTATTGTCAAATTTCTTAAGTGTGCTGGCTTTTTGTTCTGTTCTTAAGTTGATCAGATGGTTGTAATTACTTGGAAACAGATATGTGTGATTGTTGTTCATTTGGAATAATTGATGGTGACTGAGAAAATGGCCACGTGGAGATTTCTCTATTGAGGATCCATGTGAACCTTGCAGGCCTTGAGTGTCTGACCTATGTACACAAGTGGTTGAGATGGGCTTGAACCTAGTGTCTGTGATGTATTTTCCCCAGACTCTCAATTCATGTCATAGTTGAGCACCTTGAACTTTCCAGGAAAGTGCTTCAATTCCTAACTTTTCTGTGTTAGCTGAGACCTGATCTTTGTGGTAGGAGATGTTATGGCCTCTCATTTATTGGTGGGCCTATTTAAAAGGTCAAAAATTATGCTGTTTAATTTTTGGAGTACTCAGTGCACCTATGAGAGAGATGAATAACATTATAGTCATTGGAATATTTAGTATTTTAGCACACAAAATAATGTCACATATGCATCCATTATAATTTATCCTAGGTTCAGGTTATATATTATGCCAGAGATATTAAATTATGGTAAAATTTCAAATAATTTATTAAGAATGGACCAGTGACTGACATTACAATTTTGAGGGGCCAGTTTATGTTTAGCATAAATTGAAATGTGTGAGAATAGCCCTCTTCTTATTTTGTTAGGTTTCTGTTTGGCTTGGTAAAGGTTAAAGGCTTGGGAATGAATAGATTTTTTTTATGGGTTTTGGTTTATCGGAAACATTAATTACTTCCACATCTTTATATTAACAGTAGCTTCTTGTTGTTTTATTTGTCTTTCTTTTCTCCTACAATTTCATCTGACTTTGCTTGGGCTTTTATAATGTAGAGTACTTATGATTGGGTGCTGTGTGGAAAGAGCATGGATTTTAGCATTAGGGAGACTGAACTTCAAAGCCTATTCCTGACACATACGAGTTTACTTATTGGGTAATCTTGGGCAAATTTCTTAAGCTTCTTGTTTAATAATAACATGGAATATTGCAAGGACTTTATGATAATTACAGACAATTTTATTCATGCACTAATGCATACACATGTGTGTGAGTGTGCATATACATGTATGTATGTGCTTGTGTTTGAAATACACAGTGCTTTATAAAAGGTGAATCTATTCAGTGTATTCATGTGTGCATTTGTCTCTGCCACTGGAGTCTAATCTTGAAAATAGTATTAATTATGTATTATTTATTTGGCATTCTTCCCACAGTACTCAATGTAGTGATTTGCACAAATTAGGTACCCTTTAAATGTTTGTTTCATTTAATTATTGAGTTTTTTCATGAGAATTAACTTTTTTGGGACCTGAGATTTAAGGTGCTTGTGAATTAATTTTCAATAATAAAACACTTTGACTAATAGCATCTTTTTATTTTCTGTAAACAAAAGAAATCAACTTTAATCCTTAAGTTCCTTAACTTCCTTTTGTGATTTTGGGGCCAAATCAGAGGCTGGAAATCAAATGGATGACAAGAAAACACATTGCGCTGAACTGGTCTGGAGGGAGCCTCAGCTATCTTAGCACCCAAATGTTTGCAATTTTTTAGCTTTGCTTCATCTGTAAGTGATTCTATTTTGGAGACCAGGAAGAAAGAAGTTAAAGGTCAAGGGAATCCAGTTCACTGGGGTAGTTTGTAACAATCAGGAGAACACAGAAAGCTGAGGGAAGCCGAAGGTCTTCCTGTCCTGGCTACGTGTACCACATGGAAATCGATTTGTACTACAAAAAAGGGGGTGGTGTAGGGAGAGAGCTAAAGAATGTAAATAAATTTAGTTCGAAATTGTAGTGAGGAAGGGGAAAGCAAAAAAAAAAAAGAAAAGAAAAAGCAAAACTAACAAATGCCAATAATAATTTGCATTAGTCTCCAACTTAGGTGTTTTGAAGAATGATCTAAACAAGGGTATTTTTATGCTGTTCTTCTAATGCTCTTTATTTCTTATTGGTGTAAAGACCTCACTGATGTGAACACTCACTCAGCAGGGGTGCTTTGTGGCAATCCTAGCAGCTTCGTTTGCCTAATTAACAGGACATCAGGGTAATGTTACTATGCCAAGTTCATGAGACCACAAAGGCAAAAAGGGGAAGGCTCTGGTTTCCTATACATGTACAAATGGCAAAAGCCCCAGCAGTCCTGAGTCTTTCTAAGTATGGTATATGTATGTGCTCATATGTAATATAACCTATTATATTATATATATGAAAGAAAACAGTCTTTAAAGTATTGTTCTTGAATTTTCCGGGCAAACACTCCTCTTTCAAAATATAACTTCTGTAACACAGAAACAAGCAACAGTAGCCAAGTGCTACAATTTCATTCATTTGACAGCTATTTTTGAGTGTCTACTATATGCTAGATACTGTACTAGGGAAGTAGCATTGAACAAGCAGTGTCTTCATAGAGCTGATAGTTTAACAGAGGAAGGTGGAAAATAATAACAATAATGCTAATAACAATACTAATAATAATGAATTCTAACCAATGTTTATAGTGTTGTATGAAGGGCACCTTAGTTAGTATACCAGGGAAAGATGGAAGGCTTTGCTGAGAACAATTTTAAGTTTTAAAATTCTAGCTTTGAAAGCTGCCAAACAGCAAAAGAACAAGATCAAATTTGTTCTTGGTGAGATAGATCGTCCTGTGGAGAACAAATTGTGTTTGGGGATGGGGCCATGCAAGATAAAGGTGGAATTTTTCCTAGCTCTTTGGTGGCAGACTTCTAGAAGCTCAAATCCTTCCAAGCAAGTGAAGGCACTTGGGAAATACATTCCAGCACTGAATGAATATGTGCGTGGGAGTCTGAATTTGAGAGTGTAGGAAGCAGGATAGTTTTCAGGCCTTGCTAAATCCAAGTCTATGGAGAGTTAGGGACCATGGAGAAGGTCCTCCTCACCGGGTGCAGAGCGGCCAGGTGTTAGGAGTTCCTGAGTGTTCTCCCTGCCGGCAGTGTGCCTCTCCTGACTTGTCCGTGTTGTGACTTGTGATCAGTTTAGACCTTGACTCAACAAACATAACCGTTTTTCCATAGGAGACTTTGCCTCCTGTTTTGCTGTTTTGGCTCATGACCCCAGTTGTCTAAGCAGGTTTACAACCCATCTGCCAGTTGCAGAAAATTTCCTTTCTGCAATCAACTTTCTAAATGAAGTTTTAGGATTTTAAAGATACTGACAAATTGCAATAGATCTCAGAAAATCTTGAGAGAATGTTATTTTAAATAAAAACCAAAGTGACTTGTTTATTGAAGTAGAAAGCTAGTAAATAAAATAGTGGAAACTAGTAAATAGTAGAAACTAGTAAATAAAATAGTCCATTGCCACCCCCAATTTCAAATGTGTGCATACCTTTTGAGCTCTTCAGTATGTTGTTACTGAACCTGGTTAGACGCCATTTGTCAGCTTCAGATTAACCGCTGCGTTGCAGGTGGGCAGTGCATTTCCTCTACATTATAGCACATGCATGACCAGACAACTGTTGCATGACTTCATGCCTAATCCTCTATATGTGCATAGTGGAAAAATAATACGAAGGGAGCTGAAGGCCACTTCATTCCAGGAATGTCCTAATCCTTAAAGCTGAAAGTGATCATTGAGTGCAATGAGTTGCTTAAAATGGAACAGAATTTAGATATTCTGAAATTCAACTCTAAATGTAAAGTCAGACTTAAGACTCATCATTGGAAGTATACTTAAATACTTGAAAAGCTCTTGCTTTGCTTTGTAGTTCTTGATGATGTTTGATACTCAGAGTCGCAAAGAATTATACTATAAGTAATCACAGATGTACTGTGAGAGAATGGTTTCTCATGCATACTGATACAGTTGGATTTGGCTTTTTTTTTTTTCTTTTGGCACAATACATACCATGGTAATCAAATTCTAAGCTCTAAGTTTACGTGTTGCATTTCCACATTGATTTTATTGATAACTGATACATGATTTATGAATTCGTGTGCTTTTCTGCCTGTATTATCTGCTCATATTTCCTTTCTTTAAAATTTTAGCATGAATTCTTTCAGTAAGAGAGTTATTTTTATTTTAAGCTAATTTATATTCTGCATATTTAGGGTAAAGTTTATTCTCTTTGATGATCATTTATAATTAATGAAGTGAGTTGTAAAGTCCTTAGCAGAATAACATTTGAAATTAATAGAGTTTTGAAAATTGGAAACTTAGTAAGAATTTTTATCTGATATAGACTGAATTACTTCATTAAAAGCTAACTTCTACCTAAATCTGTAAACCTGTCTTGTTTTCTTCATATCTTAATTTACTTAAAACTATCAAGTTGTCTGGGAAACGTATTGTGAATTTTGGTCTTCAGTAGTCGTAATTTGTTTTGTAGAGTAAACACATATAGATTTTTGGCATAATCTTCACACAGTGTCTTTAGATGATGCGATGGATGCCTTTGGAAACATAAGCTCATGCCATTTTTTAATACAGAACCATTTGTAAAATATACTAGGGACACATACAAATCAATGCTACAGCAAAACCTTTTGCAAAGTAAACAAAACCATGAATATTGGCCACCTGTTGTATTTGTTTTATCTTTCTGGATTCTTCTACTTTAGGATTTTCATGAAACAGGGCTGTTTTCTTCTAGGAAAGGAGAGAGAAAATGCCTCTCCTCCCTAGTCTAACTTCAAGCTTTGGTTCTTGAGTAGCATCCTTCCCCAGCCAACATCTGGAAAAGCAGCTTCTGGACAAGAAAGTATCTCCTGCAAGGAATGCAGTTTCTGGCCTCCTTTGTAAAGAGGATTTCAGATGAAACTAGGACCGGTTATGAGCTACCCATCCATCTTAACATAACCTTTGCTGAACTCACCTGGGGTAATCTTTCCATTCATTTGCAAGGGAATTGTAATCTGCTGCGCATTAATTGGGGCTTCTGAGAGTCATTTCTCTGTCTTCGGCATTCTTCTCTTAATATTGTCTCTGAGCCAGCCTGTCTAGCCCAGTCCTGAGTATAAATAGCTCCAAGTTTGCATTTCTTGAGCACTAATGCCTAATGCCCTGCTCTTGCTGGGTTATGTGAAACCCTTTCTTATGTTGAACACAAGAAGCCCATGATTACTGGTACCACAGATTCTCACATTCTTAATCAGTTCCACCTGGCCAATAAACAGTAAAGCTTCTCTTCTGTGTGGTTTTTCTACTTTATGGGTAATAAAACTGTCCTCGGTGTGATTTAGGAATCCCTTTGATGCCTGCTCATTCACTGTATTGATATTTCAGGGGTGCTGGCAGTCGCGGGTGCGACTTCACTGCTGGCATCCCTGAGCTGTGGCAGTGAGGTAGTTTGGGTAAATCATGGGGGAGACACCGCTGGTGACACATTTTTTTTCCAACTTCGGTCCATCAAGGAAAAAATTACAAACGGTCTTGTCGAAACAAGCAAGCTTCAGGGTGGTTAGATTTCTTTCAAACATGGAGAAAGGAAAGGAAGAAGAAAAGAAAGGGCAGGGAGAGAAAAGGGGAAGAGGAGAATGCAATGTCATTTCACAAACGCCATGAACATTCCACATTGTTTAGTTGCAATGGTATTTTGTTAAAATAAAATCACTGCCAGAAATCAAGCTCCTAGTCTGCAAGTTAAAGGAATGATTAGGCTAATTCTTAGCTTTTCTGTATCGAATTAGTTTGTGAGTCAGAGTGCTGTCTGTGATTTCAGGGAATAGAGAGGTATTAAGAACATTCTCTCTCGGCCCTTTTCCAGCTTCACGTGGAGATCTTTTTATTTTCAAAGCACGGTTTTGGTAATGTGTTAATGTTTCCTGGGGTGGGGGGGGGTGTCATGGTCATGGTGGTGGTGGTTTTTATGTTTTAATTTTTATTTTTTCTGGCTGATTTGTGTAAGATATTTGCAGTGGAAAAGACTAACTGGTGTAGGAATTTAACTCATATCAGATCAAAAGAGGCAAACTGAGGCACCTGCAAAAAAGTGGATGCTTTGTGAAATTAGGCAGCTCTTGCTGGTTGGGACTGTTTATTTTGAACTATTTCTTTTAACTACATTAAGCAATAACTTAAAATTGAGGACACTTGTTGGGATGAGCACTGGGTGTTATACATAAGTGATAAATCACTAAATTCTACCCCTGAAACCATGGTTGCACTATATGTTAACTAACTTGGATTTAAATAAAATTTAAAAAAATTAAATAAACCCTTCAAAAAGAGAACTGTTAAAATTGGGCCATAGTGGAACCATTAAAATTTGTTACGTAGTGCTCCTCCTTGTATTAATAGTACCTTTTCCTGTCTTTAAGTAATTATGCAGATCTCTTCTTGAATGGAATAAATGCTGTCAGCCTTATGACTGTTATCATCCATTTTAATCATAAGCAGCATTAATTGGCCACATCTCAAAGAGCTAGGGAAAGTTCTATAATATACAAAAGGGAACTCTCCTGTGAGTGCCTAGTGCCCAAGGGTTATTTATCAAATGTAAGATAATTATTGTCATCATTTATGCATATTTTTAAAGATCCAGATTTTCTCCTAGAGTACTCCCCCCGCAATCAGTTAATGTACCTTAATGAATATTTTCAAAATATTTGCATAGTTTCCAAAAGATTTTACTGTAAATACTTATTAATCCACTTTGCAGATGGCAAAATAAGCTACCTGAGACAGCACAGTATGTTAAGAATGAGCAGAATCTGTGTGTGTGTGTGTGTGGGGGGGGTGTAGGTGTGTATGACCATTTAGCATACACATGCTAGATACTGTAATAACTTCTGGAGCTACAAAAAAATAAACAAGGGAGGCATAGTCCCTATTTCTGAGAATTGTATGGTGTGATGGAATGATAGATTTTCAAATAAATAATCATAATAGAAAGTGATAGAACTGAAATAGAGACTAATTTTGTCAAAGGCAGTTGAGTCAAGCTCCCTGAAGAGGCAGCTTTTAAGTGAGTTCTGAGTGATGAACGAGGGTTTGGTAAAAGCAGGGCAGAGAAGAATATCGCAGTTAAAGGGAGAAGTCTAAAAAGGCATCAAAGAGTGAAAAATCTATGATCTGTCTGGGAAGAGCTGAAGTATGGAAGAGACAGACAAGAGTCAAGTGGTGTAATTTCTTCTCTTTGCCTAGTTTTTCTTATTTGCTGCTCTGACAGCAAGTTTATGAGGGAGCAGGGTGCCACTTGTGATCAATGTCCTCCAAATGTAAATAACTGAAAATATTTTAGAAGAGTGAAAAATACAGCAGTTCTAAACCCAAAGGGTGGAGTCTCCAAGAATTACCTCGTGACCATGTGTCTCATTGTTCCAGGACTGTTATGTCTGCTTATATGAATTCTTTACATTTGTATGCACTTATTAATAATGCACACTTAGTCTTTTTAAAAGTATTTGAAATAATGACAATTTTGATAGGTTTACATTATTTGATGACAACACAGGAATTTCTTACATTTATGGAAAGTCAACATTTCTAGCTGGTTTTAAAGAAGAAAACAACTAGTCATTGATACAATGGGGTTTCAGTAAATCGTAAGTGTTAGGGGAAAAGACTTTGCTTTATCTCAGTTTTTTTTTGTCTACAAAGGTTAATATTTATAATACTTTATCTCATGTGTTTCTCCATGGAAATACAATTTATTCAAATACTAATAAGTTAATGTGCTATCCTAATTGAAGCTTGACAAGTAAGAGATGCTCAGTAATCTTCCCCAGCTTCTACCTGCCTACCTCTTTGATTCTTGGGGCATCTGAAAAGGGAAATGTCAAGATATCTTTTGCAATGCTTACAGTTTAAAACTTAAAATAGCACAGAGTAAGATTTTTGGTTTAGGAAGTGATATGGAATGTCATCAAAGAATACCTTGCTGGACACTTAGAAGTTTCCTGCAGAAATATAATTTTCTGTGGAAAATTTAAACAGTTAACCTATATTACATTGTAGGAAAAATTGTTCATAAAAATACAGAATATATTCAGTGTTAAAAAAGAAGGAAATCCTGTCAAATGCCACAACACATCGATGAGCCTTGAAGACATGATTCTAAATGAAATAAGACAGTCACAAAAACATAGTGCATAATTCCACTTACATGAGGTATCTAGCTTAGTGCTAGAAAGTAAATGGTGATGCCAGAGGTTGGAGTGAAGGATGAAAGGGGGAGTAGTTGTTCAATGGGTTTAGAGTTTCAGTTTTGAAAGATGAAAAAGCTCTAGAGATCTGTTGCACAGCAATGTACATATAATTAACACTATCGTATTGTAGGTTCAAAAATGGTTAAGATGATAAGTTTCATGTTAATGTATTTTTTACTAGGATTAAAAAAAAACAAGAAAACAACAAAAACAAAAGGTATTCGTTCTACCATGAAGATTCATATTAAAAAGAATTTCAAGATGCAACTAAATCCTTGTAATGCACTGTGGACATATTTTTGAGGTTCTGTCTGGGCACACAAAATTTTAATTTATGTCAGTTAAAATAGGTTAATTAAAGATGTACTTTGTGATACATGGTATGAAACTTTGCTTTAATTCATTCTTTCATTTTACAATTGAGTACTTTAAAACTTGTAGATGTTGTTCCTTGCCAATTGCGTTGTTTCATGCATTTGGGCGGGAAACCATTTCCTTCCCCTGAAATCACAATTCATCATCACTCTGTATTTCATACGTGGGAAAGGTTTATCCGACTGCCTTGCTTTGCTGCTGGCTGGGTGGGAAACACCTGGAGTCAGGAACTGTAATAACTCCAGACTCTGAGAAGCTCTGGGCTTGCCCCTGAGCATGATCCAGGGAAGAAAAAACCTTTCGTGGAGAGATGGCAATGAGCCCATTCCAACTTGGATGCCATGTTTTGGGGGTTTTGTTTTGTTTTGTTTTTTTACAATGAAGGGGATAGACTGGTTACAACCGGCATAGTACTTGTGATTATATTTTCCTGGTCTGTAGGGGTTCCTGAGCCCCATAGTGTGGGTAAGAGTTGATGGACTGTTGAGGTATACTTAGGATAGTGCTTTCAAAGGAGTTTTTAGTCATTTGTTTCCAAAACTATCCTTGTCCCTCCCACACCCTGATGACCTCAGCACTAAAGCAGACAGAGACTCTTAATTTGCTAATGTATCCACTAAGGGAATCATTAGGAATTTTCACAGAAGTCTTAGTAAGGTCAACCATTTTTCCTGCTTCTTTCCCCATAGTCTTCCTTACACAGTACACTATTCACCTCTTAACACACTATATAATTTACTTCTTTATTACGTTTTTATTTGTTTCCTCCACTTCTCCTAGAAATATAAGCTCCAAAAAGACAGAGATCATTTTGTCTGTTTTGTTCACTGATATATCCCAAGCATCTAGAATGGTGTCTGGCCTAAGTAGCTATTCTGTCAATATTTTTGGAGTGAAATTAGTCTCAAATTTAAACCTCAAAAGATTTTAAAAATGTACTCCTTCCTTTGATTGCTACCAATACACTGGTGACTTCTTGTCAGACTCTAGGTTTACAATCTTGTAAGCAATGCAAGGGATGGTTTCAGAGATGCCCAACGATTGGCTAATACTCTGTAAGTCAAATGTAGAATTGAGTAGTTCTTAAAAGCAAGACCATGGTCTCACACAGACATGGATTTGAAGCCTACAGGTTGTGTATCTTTGGGTAAGTTGTTTAAGTTCTCTGAGACTCAGTTTATCTATAAAAGTACAGCAATATGTAATTGTTGGGATCGTTTGAAGATTAAGTGATCTTGTTTTGTGCATAACACATGGTGGGCCCTTAATGAGTGATAGCTGCATGAAAAGGAATCATTATTCTGGTAGTTAGAACTCTTTCATTACAACGTTATTGAAAGTATTTCATTTTCCAACATTGTAGTAGGACCAGCGTCATCCTATGGAAAATCAGTACAAAGGTCACTTTTCTCATGGTGTCTTCTATAAGCAATACCAAGCAGGACCTTCCCAGAATAACAGTTATGTTTTATTTAAGTCAAGGATCAGCTTGCTATTTCTTGTGAATCATCAAGTGAATCCCTGGAGAAAATCCCATTAGTTGTAATGATTGCCATGGGAAAAGATGGAAAAGGCAGAGTATTTTTTTCTACCATTTTACATTTCAGGCAAATTCTTAAATGCATTTGAGTTCCTTGAATAGAATTCATGGTAAATAACCAATTTCCTGACAGATTATTTCAATCATTTTAATCTCCCTAATTTGTTTTCAAAGTGAGTTCTGAAGGCTTTATCATTATACATGAAATAAGAGTATGAACACTTTGAAGGCCTCGTGAGCTGATAAAGAGCTTCTAGGCTACAAGTCACTGACTAGCATTTGTCTGTCATTCAAGTCACCAGCACCTGTAAGAACTGGTCAGTGTACTTCTGGAAGTGACTCCCTTGGTGCTGTCAGTAGCTGCTACATGATCTTGAGCAAGTCATTTCTCTTTTTTGAATTATACGATTTTTAATGTTTTTTTTTTTTATGGTGACAAATACTATCCTATGGGGGTATTGTTTAATGTCTTTTTGAAAACTTAATACTTTTACAAGATAATCATTAATTTGCAGTGTTTTGATTCCTAAGCAGTCTGACAAAAATGAACATTTGATAAGCCCTTATTTACACATAAATAAGATGAAAAGAGTATTTGCTAAACTACAGTGACATTTGGTAAGCTCCCCAAGTTAAGGATAAGATAGCCTGGGAACCAATTAATGAAAATTGAGGAAAATTAGATCATGTGATGTCATTTTCCCTAAATTGTTCCCTTTAGCAGGATCCAGTTTATTATGATCCTGGCTTCACTTTATTCTCTCTCAGTTGTCCACCATTTCAGGGCTATTCTGTTAAGTGGTCACAAAAGGCACAAGACTTAGGACCTAAGAGTTATTTTAAGGCCCTTTGAAGATATTTGAGTCTTGGAAACAAATGATGTGCTCAAAAATTCTGCAAAAAAAAAATCATAAAACTAACATTGATCAATGTTTAATTAAATGTCTGCAGAATATATTAAATCGACTTCATTAATTGTTAAAATTACTATTCATAAAATTTTCATGACATTTGGAAGCAATCTGTAGTTTAGATTTCCCTTTTTGTAAGCATTCCTGAATATGTAAGATGCTTATCATAAAATATAACCAATTATAAATTTACTGAGATGCCTAGCCAAAGAATTTCAGAAGCAAAACTGTAAAAATCCTTTCATAATTATCTACTAACAAGAAAAATCAAACTTATGTGTGATTTCAGCATATTTTAACATATGGCTATAATAAGTATAGTAACAAAAATAATAATGGCTAACCTTTATTGAGTGTTCATTATGTGCCAACTATTATTGTAAGTGCTTGTCAATTATGGATGTGCCACTGCTTTTTTGCCTCTCCCTCCTATCTAATCAGTCTCCAGTTCCACATGTTACCTGTAGTTTTCCCTTAAATCTGTCCAATTCTTTTTCTCTCGAAGAACACCCGTCTCTTTCCCTAATCCAGGACCTGAACTACTGCAAAAGTTTCCATGCATCTCCTCCTGTCTCTGCAGTTCAGTCTCCAGTGGTGGAGTGATCCTTCAAACTGAAAGTCCCTTGAACAGCCCTTCATGTCTCCTATTACTACTATGAGAAAGTACAAAATCCTAAACATGACCTACAAATGTCAACCATTTTACAAGCAGCTTTTTCTCAGGACCCCCTCTTTATGCTCTGGTCACAGGAGTTATATGTGTCATGTAGCCTTCTGTCTCAGGGACCAGAGGGATGGCATGAGACTTGCTTAGGAGGAGTGTGTCTGATACACAGAGGCATTGGCAGTAGAGTAAGACCTATCTATGTAAAACCGAGGTTACAGGATTGAGAGGGATTGAGAACTGGAGAGGGAAAGGAAGAAACACATACTTGTTGAGACTTGATGCATGCAAGGCCTGGCCAGGTGCTTTTACATGCATGGTGTCATCTGAGAATAAAGCTTGCCACAGCCCGTGAGGCTGGTATGATGATTGAGTGCACGGATGTGGATATTGACACTGAGGTTGAGTTGCCAGGACAGCATGGCTTGTGAACATCAGGGTTGGGAGTTGGAACTTGATTCCGAAGGCTTTTTCCCACTCACTACATTATTGCTGTTTGATCACCATTAGAACACCAGTTGCTTCAGGACACCAAGTATCTATCCAATAAATGATGGGTAAATTGAATCCCAGGATAAATCACCTTTGGCTTAGCAGGCTCTCCTTTGAAAGCAAACCATCCTGCTTTCTTCTAGGAGTTGAGATGGTTCCTGTGGGGCTGAGTGACTTTTTCCACATATATCTTTCTTCATAGCTGTATTCTAGAGATTTGAGACCATATTAGTAGTTTGCTACTACTAATGGACAAATCTGATTTTCATATATCTGTGTACCTAAATTCTTTCAACATGACCGATATGAAGTATCGTTTTTCACCGGAGTGAGGCAGGTAACCACTTGGAGGCTTGCCTGGCAGCTGCTTACCACCAGCCAACAAATTTCTTATGCCAAAAGCTCGTTCTCTTGGCGAAGGAGCAGATGAGCATCCAGATGATAGCCACGTGTGAGGGCTGACATGTCAGCCTCCATCAGGGTTCCTCAGAAGCTAATGGATAATTCTAGTTTTATTTGTTGCTTTCTCTCTGCATGGTTTAAAGAACCTGTTTAAAGATGTAACAATGACTTATGACACTTTTAGATCAGCTCTTTGACTCAAATGGGAACCAACAATGGCTTCAAATTATTGTCTCAGTGTTGTTTCCTGATTTTTTACGCTAACAACTATGAATATTTATTTGCACAAGCAACTACTTTGTATCTCCTTGTTGGAAGTTTTCATTATAGAACTTTTGATTATATTTTCTTTCCAATATATCAGGGTTCAGCAAATAAAATATCTCCTATCTGATTAAATGTGAGACGAGAGGGAAGGCATGGCTGCTCAGGAAGCAAGTATAGGGGAAGGGGAAGCCACAGTGGATCTGTACTTTGCTTTTATTCCTGTACCTTACCTTTCCCTCTCAAATCAGATACTGAAAAACTTCTAGCTCACTCCAGGTATAGCCCAAAACAGGGCTTCTCTGGGATGGGTGAGAATAAGTGAAGTTGAAGCTAAGGCTCTGTTGCATAAGTCAGATTAACACCCATAACCTCAACACAAAAGTGTGTGATATTCTCTGGGTGAGTGCATGTTGTAGGAGGTAGTGTGCAGCAGGGAATGGGAGTGAGGGAAACATAGACCTGGATGGAGTTCTGTTTCTAGTTTCTAGTGTATGAGTTTGGCCAAGTTTTCTAACTTCTTCAATCTTTTAGTTTTTTTAATCCATCATTACAGATCATAATACTTTTCACAGTATTGCTGTAAAGAATAAATTAAAACATTAATTTCTTAGGACTGCCGTAGCAGATTACCACAAACAAGGTGGCTGAAAACAGGAGAAAAGTGTTATTTCATAGTTGTGGAGCCTAGACGTCAAAAATCAAGGTGCTGAGAGGGCCATGCCGGTTCTGAAGGCTCTAGGAAAGAATCTTTGCCTCTTCTAGCTTCTGGTGGTTACTAGCGATCCTTGGTGTTCCTTGACTTGTGGTTATGTAACATCAATCTCTGCCTCTGCCTTCACATGGCTTTTTTCCCTCTGCATCTGTGTTTCTTAAATTTTTCTCTCCTTATAAGGACACCAGTTATTGGATTTAGAGCCCACCCTAATCCAGTATGACCTCATCTTAACTTGAATATGTCCATAAAGTCCCTATTTACAAATAAAGTCACAATCATGGGCTCTGGGGACTAGAACTTCAACATAGCTTTTTGGGAGACACAATCTAACCCACAACAGCATGTAAAAGGTTTAGTGCTCTGACCATAGAAATGCCCATTTAGTAGCCTATTACAGTTTCAATTTTAGATATTTGAAAAACATAGCTTGCTATTGGACAG
The DNA here is from genome assembly GCF_023721935.1 of Panthera uncia. NCBI lineage: Eukaryota > Metazoa > Chordata > Mammalia > Carnivora > Felidae > Panthera > Panthera uncia. The sequence continues at coordinate 82,737,733 of NC_064809.1, forward strand.
CTCTCCTTTGATGGCATAGAAATAATTTTTGTGAACTTCAGCTTATTCCTATTTTCCTTTCCTCATCTGTCACTGTTTCCTAGTAATCAACCCAGTGTCTTTATCTGGGCTTCTTTGATATGATTACAAGATTCTCAACATTTTGATTGTTATTATTAATACTTTTCAGTTGTCTATGATGAATAGGATTATTTTCCTTGTCAGAACAAATTGTGGAGTAGAATCCCTTAGAGGTTTAGCTCTGAAACAGGGTGATGAAATGGGTGCTGGGTCCAATGCCAAGGGAGAATAGCTCTGAAGCTGAGCTCCTGAGGTTAGACAGTGGGCCCAGGAAGGGGACCTGGGGTGCCCAGTGACTCCAACAGTGTTGGAGTGGGACTTGTATTTCAAATAATGCAAAAAAAAAAGATACATATACTGTACATAAATAAATAATGACATTTGTGAGCAAGTTATTTTAACTCTGGAAATGGGACAATCTTAATAAGCAAACCATTTAGACTCATAGAGACTACATTTCTTCAACTGTTAAATAATAGTACAGGCAGAACTGTGTTTTCTATCTGAGTCTATCTATGCATTTTTTGTTTGCTATTGTTGCCTAGTAACAAATTATATTTCTGATTGTTATGTTTTTATCTACTTATTTGCAAGTTCCTACCAATGTCCAGCAAACTGATGCATGAACTCATCAGTATTATTTTAATCCATATTGCTATTATAACATACTTAATGAAATCTTGCTGTACTCATATCATTGTGAAATTCACAATCAGGAGAGAAGGCATGCATGTAATCAGGGTTTTAACACACAAACACACACCAACATAAAATACAGTCTACAAGGATATAGAGCATTAAAAAAAACTAGGACTGCTTGTATCTATTAAAATCTGTTGGCTTATTTGAAGATCAGATGATACACTGGGTGAAAATAACATTAGCAGGTGATAGTAGACAATGAGAGAATCACTGTGTGCCAGCCTCTGTCCTACAAGCTTTACATGTGTTCACTAATTTATATATCTTCGCAACAACTCTCTGTGCTACAGGCTAATCCTTTCACCAGTTTACAAAAGGGAAAAACTGAATCACAGGATGGCCAAGTGACTAATTCAGAGTCATGTGACTAGCCAGTGGAGGAGCTATGATTCAAATACAGTCAGTCTATCTCAAAACTCTATTCTCATAACCACTATGCCCTACTGCTATTGAAACATACATAAAAATATAAAGTAGCCTATTCATGTAGTGTATTACAAGACGATGTATTTTGCATGGAAATGGAATTGCTAGATATAGCAAAATTTAATTAATTTTTGAAGTTTACATTTACTCGATTATTTTAGTCTAAAATCAGCTAATTAGATATTAGACAGCCATATTAGGATAGATCTAAATGTTAATAACTATGAAGTCTGGATTGTATTTCAGGTGGTTTGTACAATATTAGGAAGTCCTTGTACATGGATTTTTGTTATAAAAATATTTTCCTCATACTTTTGTGTGTGTGTATGTGTGTGTGTGCGTGTGCCCTCTTGGAAGAAAAATTAAAAAGGACAATTTTTTTTGTAAATGAAATTATATTCTACTAGTCTGAAATATTGGTTTTTATCCCTTGGTTGTTAGAAGGTTTACTTCCCCAATAAAACCAAGATATCCATAGTTTGCCTTAAATTCCCTTCTCATGTCTGATACTCGAACTTTCACAGTCTGGCAACACGCCTACTGTGAATGACTATGTACTTCTAATTTCTGCTTTGTATCAATTTGAAAAGGAAAACTATTGATAAAACTGGGCATCTCCTAAATTCTTTCAGTATTTACTTGCCTGACATTGCTCTTTCAGGTCACCAATACTTTTGGTGACATTGATAGATGAAGTAGCAGGTGATTCCCAGGGATGGATATCTTGTTCCAAATCTAATTGATTGTGGCACAAAAGCCTTTTATGTGTTTGTTCCATGACCAAGGGAGAGGTAAGGAGATTATACCCACTGTTCTTACAACATGTGGGAAATCGGTGTTTGAGGAACTGTCCACATTGGGGGTGGCTGGATAGATAGAAATTGAAAGTAGGATTGTTTATTTCTCCCATTTAACTTTTGTTTGTAAAGAACACTAGTTAGATATGAGGTTAGTAGAATTTAGCCTGTGCTGTAGAGAAAAGTATGACATGATTATGAGCATAGGTTCTAGAATTAGATTCCTTGGTTTCAAATGCATCTGCTATTGCTTCATAGTTATGTGTTCACAAGCAAGTTACTTATTAACCCTGGGTGTTAGTTTCCTCAACTACAAAAGAGGAATAACTGTAGTAGCCATTTCATGGTTTATTATTAGGATTAGCAGTTAATCCTTGTAAAACACTTAGAATAGTAATTGACACACAGGAAACCCTCAATGAATGTTAGTGATTACCACTGTTGTCAATAAAGAATGCTATTATTTATTCTTCCATTTATGACTGGCAAACTCTTATTAATTATTGGATATCCTATTATCCTTTCCATAAAGTCTTCTCCAACAGCCATTTGCTCCTCCTTGGAGCTTCCATATTAAATTTTCCACTCCTTTCCAAGAATATGCTTGTATATTTTTCTTCTCCACTTGCTTGAACTCTCAGATATCAGAAATTATTTAATTTGGGGGAGAATACCCAGCACAGTACTTAGTGTATTAGACACCTCTGATTTGTAAGTAAGTAAAAATTGAGAATGTGCTGAGATACAGCATGGTTTTTCTATATTTATGGTCTACTCTTCCTCCTAAGTATGCTACCAAGATGCGGTTCATTGTCAGAATCCATTATTGGCAAGAATGAGGCAACTGACCTAACCTCAAGAAGGTTACCAGAATCCCAGTAAAATCAAGGATATGGTTTTGGAATTATACTTACTTTTGACAGAATGATAGGAGATCATACAAATTACAAAAGGATTGAACCTCTAATCTCAATTCTTTATAATCATTTCTATTTCTTTCTAAAATGCTGCTTTCAAGTTTTTTTCTGCTCCAAAGTCTTCAACATTTTCAAATGTCTAGTAAAATTATAATAGCTGAATCTTTGAGTGGTTATTTGGTACCAGGTACTGTGTTAAGCACTTCCATGTGTATCTCTCATGATAACACATGTAATATGTTTGTTATAATAATATCCTATTAGGAAGGAAACTCAATGAGAATAGGATCCTTGCCTTTTTAAGTCAGAAACAAAACTATTTCTAGGCTAATGCCTGATTAACACATTCAAAACGTGGAGTGAATGAGTTAAGTATTATCATTACTACCGTATTGTAAATAAGGAAAGTAAGAAACAGAAAAACTAACCCAGAAAATAAGAGGTAGAGCCAGGTTTTTAACACGTGTAATCTGTCCTCTTTTTGGACAGAATAGATAGCCTAAAGATTAAACTCCACACTTTTCAGCCTAACATTCAAGGAAGAACAAGTTCTGCTCTGGTACAGGTTTTAGACAGGCTGCTTTTCTCACCTGTTCGTTGAACTTGCCATGCTCATTTGTAGTGGCAAAGTGTTTGCCCTCCCTAGATTGCCTTTGTATTTTTATTCAACTGGGTTGTACATATTGACCTTGTTCCTCCAACTAGATTTTATAGCTTTTAGAAGTCAGTGTGTCTTACTATTATGTATTATTTCTCATTGGTCCAATTCCGGTAGTTCGGCTTTACATTTAAGAAACATTAAATATTCATGAATTCAATGAATATTTATTGAGCACCTAGTATGTGTGTTTTTGGATATGAGGATGAAGCAATACTCATGAAAGGCAGTTCTCTGAGTCTCAGGAAACTTATATTGGAAGGCAGAAAATCAACAAGAAATAAACAAATATAATCAGAGATGAAGATAAGGGCAGAGAAGAAAATAAAACTGAGGAAAGAGATGGCAAGTGATGGGAAATGGCAGTGTTTGATGATGGTGCTGTGGGGGTGGGGGATGGGTGAGAACCAGCATCTCTGAGAAGACAGCACTTGAGTAGGCTGGTGGGATTTGAAAGAAGGAGGCAGCTGTGAGACAATCTAGGGCAGAGTGCTCTGGCTACAGGCAACAGTGAGTGGAAAAATAAGAAAAAGCTTGACATGTCTGAGAAAGAAAGAGGCTTTCCCACATGGTTGGATCATTGTGATTGGAGGGTCAGACATAGGCAATGGCTCGATTATGTGGCATAATGTGGGCCAGAGAAAGCTTTGAATGTACAGAGTGCAGTGGAATCCCACAGAACGATGTAAAACAGCAGAGATAAATACTTGCTTTGTATTTTTTTTGTATTTTAGAGAGAAAGAGAGAGAGAGCACATGTGAGAGTGGGGGAGAGGGGCAGAGGGGCAGAGAGAATCTCAAGCAGTGCAGAACCCAATATGGGGCTTGATCCCATGACCTGGGATTATGACCTGAGCTGAAACCAAGAATGAAATGCTCAACTGACAGAGCCATCCAAGCGCCTCAACGTTTGCATTGTATTTTAAAAGATTGTTCTATTAAAAAAAATAGTTGTGTAGCAACAGGAACTTTCATTCATTGCTGGTTGGAATTCAAACTGATATTCCTCTTAGTAAGACAGTTTGGCAATTTTTACAGAACTAAACATATCTTACATACCATCCAACAATCATACACTTTGGTATGTACCTAAAGGAGTTGAAAACTTACGTTCACACAAACACCTGCACATAGTTGTTTATGTCAGCTTTATTTATAATTGCCCAAATCTGGAAGCAACCAAGGTGCCCTTCAGTTGGTGAATGGATAAATTGTGATATATCCTATCAATGGAGTAATATTAAGCACTAAAAAGAAATGAGCTATGAAGCCATGAAATAACATACTGGTATCTTAAATGCATATTGCTACGTGAAAGAAGTCTATCTGGAAAGGCTACAGTACTGTATGATTCCAACTATATGACATTCTGGAATAGAAAAAAATTATGAAGAAAAAGATCATTGGTTACCAGGAGTTGTGGGTAGAGGGAGGGATGAATAGGTGGGCACAAGGATTTTTAGAGAAGTGAAAACTCTCTGTATAATACTATAATGATGGACATATGTCACTATATGTTTGCCCTAAACCATAGAATGTACAACACCAAGAGGGAACCTTCATGTAAACCATGGAATTTAGGTGACCATAGTGTGTTAACGTAGACTCATCAGTTGTAATAAATGTGCCACTCTGGTGGGGGATGTCCACAATGGTGGAGGCTATGCATGTGTGGGAGTTGGGGGCATAAGGGCTACTCCTGTATCTTCCTTTTAATTTTTCTTTAAACATAAAAATAAATATAAAGTCTATAAATATAAAGTCTTTTTTTAAAAAAGGCTTTTTTTAAGAGAGAGAGAGAGAGAGAGCAGGGGAGGGGCAGAAAAAGAGGGAGAGAGAAATAATCCCAAGCAGCTCCACGCTGTCTGCACAGAGTCCTATGCAGGACTTGAACCCATGAACCATGAGATCATGACCTGAGCCAAAATCAATAGTTGGACACTTGGCTGACTGAGCCACCCAGGTGCCCCAGAATATAAAGTCTTAAAAAAGTAATTGTCATGGAATAAGAGAATAATGGAGAGTTGTTAGTAAGCTGTTGTGGTAATCCAGAAGAGAGATGGTACATATGTATTCCAGGGTAGAAGTGATAGAGATAGAGGAGGGATTTCAAAAAAAAATTAAGCAGGATGTCATTTAGAAGAAGAGTCAATAGAACTTACTGATAAACTGTATGTTAAGGATGATAAAAAGAGAGTAATTATAGATGGTTGCTAGGGTTTTGACATGAGATCTGGGTAAACAGTGGAGCCATTTACTGAAGAGAGGATGTCTTGGGAAGAGACAGAGGATGCAGAGATTAATCAGTGGATCAAGGTTAACTGGTGGATACATAGACCAATCATAAGTACTCATTTAGTTCCTTACCTATTTACCACCTTGACCCGTAAAGGGTTTGAATCATCTTACAGTAGCACTGCATATTTATAATAATGATAACATAGCCACAAAAAGTAAGGATGAAGGGGATCATAAGAAGAAGTAGAAAGTCAAATGCAAGGTAGGAAAAATATTTGAAGATAATTAGACTCTAAATAGTTACTACTGTTCAGCCTCAGATTTGGTTCTGAGGGAAAAGGGACTCTTGGTTAGTTTGTTAATTTTCATGATCAGATCAAAGGGAGTATAACCATGCCTCAGGAGAGGCAAACTTTTTCAGCCATTAGGTTTTAAAACAAATTTTTCACAGTGAAGCTTAGCGGAGGGTGGACTAAAGAATGCACTGTCAGAATTTTGATTCAGCCCCCAGTAAGATCCTTCTTAGGAAAGAACTGTACTAAAGAGATGTAAAATGCCTATGAGTAATTCAAAGAAGTCAAAATTGTGGATAGCAACCATACCTGAGGATTGCCTAGTTTTTATAGTTTCTAAGCTCAAATTCTCCTAACAGGCTCACCTGAATGATACTGACCATCTTCAGCAGAGACTCAGCTCTCAGTCTCTTAGCTGGATTTAGCTATTGTTATTCACTAAAGGCTCTAAATAGTCTACAGTAACCAATAGTCTATATTATATACTTGCTGTATGATGATAAAGGTCTTGGTTAAAGCTCAGAATGGCTAGGGATTCAAATTGCAAAGTCCAATTTCTCTGCTGCTTTTTTTTCTCCTTCAATATTTTATTTCCAAAAAAAAAAAAAAAAATCTTTCCATGTATCCCCAGAGACAAGTTCTTTGCAGAACCAGATGTGGTGGCATTTGTCAATGAAGAGCATACACTCCTACAATTCTACACAGACCAGGTTATCTTGAACTTTGGGCATTGTCTCAAGACACACAGGTTTATTCAAACATCTGGTTCATCTGGTAATTTAAAAAAATTGGGGGACGAAGCTCTGTTTCTCTGAGATAAATCTATACAAGTATTTTATCTACAATCTGTGGTTAGGGATGGATTTAATAATTCGAACATGAGAATCTCTCCTTAAAATGTACTGCACATGTAGAGAGATAACTTTATAACAAGGAAACCTACTCAATGTTCTAATAAAATTGCTTTTTTTTACGGTAAAATATACAATCAAATGGCATAAATATTTCAAAGTGTTACCTTTCTTTGTTAATATGATGAAAATGTTTATAGTACATAGAAGAAATCATGATGGGAGAGCTCTATAAAATTCATGGAATACAAAGTTAAGTTTCATATCACCTAAAATTCCAGATATTAAATATTTAGGATGGGCAATGAAAATATTTTATACCCTTGCCTAAGTCCATTTGGACCACTGTAACAAAATTACTAGGTGGTTTAAACAACAAACAATGTCTCATGGTTCTGGAGGCTGGGAAGTCCAAGATCAAGGTGCTGGCAGATTTGGTGTCTGGTGAGGACCTACCACCTGGTTCATAGACTATTGTCTTTTGGTTGTGTCTTCACATGGCCAAAGGCCTATGGGCACCTTTTGGATCTCTTTTATAAGGGCACTAATCCCATTCATAAGGGCTCTGCCCTCATGACCTCATCACCTCTCAAAAGCCTTATCTTCAAATACTATCGAATTGAAGTTTAGATTTCAGCATATGAATTTGGGAAGGGATACAAACATTCAGTCTATACTAATATTATAATATACAGAATTGTAAAACTAATGCCAAAAGGAAAAAGGGCATTAGTTTGCTAAAAAGGTAAGCACTTTCAAAGCAAGGTAATCCTTAGAGGCCAGAGGCAGTATTGAATTGTTAAAGTCATGGCAATAATAAAAATATTATATATATAATATTAATAATATAAAATATAATATAATATAAAAATTATAATATTATGTTATATTCTATTTAACACATCTTTGAATACTCTCACAATGTTTGAGTACATTTTATCTCAATTATTTTTTTCCCTGTAGTGGCAGTCACATTGTCAATGTTTTAAAATCATAACATGCATTAAGATATTTTTGTGCACTAATTTATTCAATTATACAAGTGTTTATTGGGCACCTATGTGTAAGGTCCTGTGTTAGAAATGACCGAGATGAGGGGCACCTGGGTGGCTCAGTCAGTTAAGCATCTGACTCTTGATTTAGGCTCAGGTTATGATCTTACGGTCATGCGATGGAGCCCTGTATGGGGCTTGTGCTGACAGTGTGGACCTGCTTGAGATTATCTCTCTCCCTCTATCTCTGCCCCTCACCATCTTGTGTTTTCTCTCTCTCTTTCTCAAAATAAATAAATAAAACATTAAAAAAAAGAAATGGCCAAGATGGTTTACTGTCTAGTTAAGAGATAGTTCAAACCAACTAACTCTAATAAATAGTACATTCTAATAAATGCTTTAATTAAGGACAATGAGCTAGGATGAGATTAATTTCTATTATGGAAAAGGTCTTGTGAAGCTGAGAGGATTTTGAGGAGAGAAATGAAGTAGACTTTTGATAAATGGAGGTGAAGAAGTTAGAAAATTACTGGAAATGTGTTTTATTAAATTCCATTTCTATTCATCACCTCCTATTCTTCCTAATAACTTTCAAATATTATAAGACAGTATTATGAAACACTGTAAAGAAAGTTTTCCTGGTTTGACATACGCTTTTTTGCCAGAATGCATGATCATTACCATTACTCTCAATCTAGACAGTAGGATGAAAAGTTCCTGTTCAAAAGCTCGCTTGTATTTGTCTTCTGGCTTCTCTCTTCCACTGTTAAGAAGCATTGGAGGTCTAGTGTTTAGAATTTGGTATCAGAGTACCTGGTCAATTATTACCCTGTCAACTAAATTGAAAGTAATGGAACAACAAAAGATTTCCCAGGCAATTATGAACCATGTACTTAAGATAAACAAAAAACAAAACAAAAAGTCTTCATAAGGGACAAAGAAGGAATTTGTAGAGACCATGTGTAACCATTTGCAAGGTAGATTGGAAGGAAAGGTAACAAAAGGAAGTGATACTCATGGAGAAGGTAAAGGAATAGGATTAGGGATGGTATTTGATGGAACAAATAATATGAATCAGAAGGACGTGCATGAACCAATGGTGATACATGCCATGTTCAATTCTATCCACCTGATGCTCAAAAGAAGAAAAATAAAACAAAGAGGAATGGTGATGGGTGCCCTGAAAGACACACAGGTTCGAAAACTATGAGAGTGCTGAGGGAGCCCTTAGATTACCATGAAATACCATATTTCTTGGTCTAATTTTTTGATGGCAAAATAACCTTTTTTTTTTAATAGAAAGATATCCTATAGGTTAACTACTTAAGGGAATTATATAAACTAACAAATAAGATTAAGAACTTTGGCATTAAACAGAGTTGGGTTGAAATCCTGACTCTACCTTGTATTAGGTGTGTGATCTTGAGAAGCTCCTTCATCTAAGCTTCAGTGTCTTCTTTTATATATGGCACTAAAGACCTATCTTGGAAGTATGATATGAGGGTGAAATGAAATAATACATGCAAACTGTTTAGTGTAGTGCTTGCCTTGTGATCCCTTTAAGAAAGGAGTATGTTTCACATCTCTTCAATTTTTCTGATGATGTCTGTTGTCTTTATATACTTTTCACTGAATATAGAATTCAGTCAGACTTGCCAGTTTCCTATTGTTTTAGAAATTCATAGTGGCAGAGAAAGATGAGAGACACCAAATTCGTTTTCCATTGTAAGGCACCTGTTTCCTTAGTTTTGATGACTTTTGAAATATTTTCTACGTCTTTGCATTCCAAACACTTTGCTGAAATGTATGTAAGTATGGCTGCTTTTACCAATGGTTTAATATAGAACATGTATGACCTTTCATTCTATGTACATTTGTTTTTCAACTCATAAAAAGCGTCTTCTGTATTTTTGATAACTGCATTGGCTTCATTTTTTTATTGAGGTTTTGTGTTCTAACATACGATTGCCCTTAACAAATATTCCACGCATGATGCAGTTCACAGTCCGATGTGTGTGTGAGATCTAACTTATTAGTTATATTACCCTCTATGTTCATGTTTGTTTTTGACTATTAGAGATTTACCTTTCAAAATTTTAATTAGTCCTTTCTAAATATAATTACTCCTTTCTTTCCTGAAAGACAATTATCCTAATTCTTTTAAGGACTTGAATTTCTAGTATAAGTGGTGACTTCACTATGGCATACTGAAACACAAATTTAATATTCCTGAATTTTGATCTGTTCAAGAATAACTGTCAATACTAAATCTCTTATACTATTGTGATGTGGTGATTTCTCCTTGTATTTGACAACATTAAATGAACTATAATTTAGGGCATAAAAGCATATGTCACTTCTACATACACACAGTAAATACACCCTTCATCATATATTAAAACTTCACTATTATAAACTATTTTATTTGATTTTTATTTATTTTTTTTTTCTGGTATTAGTTTTGGAACACCTGAACTTACTCTGCATTTGCCTAAAATGTATTTGTTCATGCTTTTCAGATTTTTGTGAGACTTTTCTTTTTTTTTAGATATGTTTCTTGGGAACAGCATCTAGTTGGATTTTATCTTTTGCTTCAACTCACAAGTCTTTTAACATGGGCTGATTACACATTTAATGCTTATAAAATTTTAAATAACTGATGTATATTCCTGTCATGTTGTACATTGCTTTATATTTTTCTATACTTCCCTCCTCTGTTGCTCCTTTAAAATTTTTGTCCTTTTTTTCCTGTATGATCTGTGTTTTCTTTGCTTTTATGTCCTCCACTCTTTTTTTTTTTTTTTTTTTTTTTTTTTTTTATGTCCTCCACTCTTTATGGAAAGCATAATCTTTGTTAAGCAGGTGCCTTTAAACTATTCAAAGTTATGTTTAATCTTTATTCCATTCATTTTCAAAGTTGAGTAAAACCACTTATTTGTGTGTCCCTAATGAAGCCATGGTGTTCAATAATAAAGTATTTTTTAAAGTAATTTTTTAATGTTTATTTTTGAGAGAGATAGAGAGACAGAGCGTGAGCAGAAGAGGGGCAGAGAGAGAGGGAGACACAGAATCTGAAGCAGGCTCCAGGCTCTGAACTGTCAGCACTGAGCCTGACGCGGGGCTGGAACTCACAAATCTTGAGACATGACCTGAGCCAAAGTTGGATGCTTAACCGACTGAGCCACCCAGGTGCCCCAAGGCATGGTGTTTAATATGCTTTTACTTTCTTCTATCTCTTCCCTCCACCTCCTTTTTCATGTAATGTGATATTTTAGATTTATATAATTTTTATAATGTTGCATAATTTTTACATTATACTTTTTTTAATGAGCAGAATTATATTGCTCAAGTATCTGTCTCTCCCCCTTTTCTACTCCTACTTAACTGACATCTCTGATTTCCCTATCTGGACTTAATCACTTCTTCCTCTTTGAATCTACTACATGTGTTCTTTCCAGCCTGATACCCATTGGTATCATAATTATTAGTTTGGAATTCTGTCTCCTCAATCAATGGTGAACTCTTCGTTAGTCAAGAAACACTTCATTCACTAGATCTATATTTACAGGACATAGTGTAATGTCTAACACTTAGTAGAAGCTCAGTAATAGTTGGTAAATAAATGAAGATGTAAATGAATTTGGAATGTCTATATGAAATGTCTAACTTTGTTTTGGGAACTCTATATGGTTTTTGTTAAAGGAATAAGAAGGGGTTATGAAATAAATTTTTTATGTGCCTTTTTCTCTGCTTCTAAAAAATCTTCAGGTACTTAGATTCTATACAACAATTCTATGAATATCATCCGACTAGCAACTGTAAACGGCTAGAGCCTGAAAGCTACAGTCATTGCTCTTAAAGGACATTGATTCACTGAATCATCAGAATGTTCAACATTTAGTAAATGCCTACAATATGCCAGATAATGATACATAATTCATCTTCTAAGAATTAGAAAGGGAACGGAGATGATACCATAAACCTTGAAGGTTCCTGTAAGATTGATCCATTTAATGTGTTGATAAATTTATTAAGGTCCAGAAGGTAAACTCTTCAAAAAAACTTAAGTGACTCGCATAAACTCTTTAATTTTCCAGTCCTCAGCTTTGGGATTTGCCCAATAAAAGAAGATCATCCAGAAATTGTGAATCCATCTAAAATCATTTGGTCATGCATTCTAGGTACAAGACATATTGGTAGGCACTGTGGAGGAGTTCTGTAAATTTAAACCACTTTCACAAGTTTTACATTGTTGGATTTGGGTCATATAGCCCTACTCTCTGCTTAATATTGATTTTACCTAGTAATTTACATAAATTTGTAGTTTATATTTATTCTGCTGATTTTTTTTTCCTCCTAGATGGGAGATGAAGATTCAGATTTGGGTTGACTGTATTAAGTTCATTTTCTAATTGAACTGCTGAACAAGTAAGATGTTTTCTAAGCAAATCAAGCGTGACGCTGTGTCCTTTGATACCCGGTGCTCCTATTTCAAACAACTGCAGCTGTGGCTGATGCCTCCATCACTGGGAGCAAGAATTCCCTCCCTAAAGTTATTCATGTTACTGACATTATTTATGATTCCATACACACCACTCATTGATAACACCCTGTTTTACTCTTAAGAAAACTCAACTCATTGATTTCTGGGGTGTATCCAAGTGATGTTACTAAATTTCAAACCTATGTTTGTCATAATGGGAGATTTGCATAAGAATAATCTCATTTCAAGTGTAAACAGGGTATCTGATCATTATTATTCCAAGTATTACATTGAAATATCAGAAAAATGTATATATGTCTGTACACATCCATACATGGATGTATATGTATATATATAATAAAGAGATAAAAATAAGACTAATTAGTTCCTGCTCACATTACCTTATTTATTATGCAAGCTACTTATAATATCTTAGAATGCAACATACAACTTTATGATAAAAAAAGGAAGAAGAGAAGAAAGAGAAGTAGGGAAAGTAGTAGAAAATGAGTTTTCTTATCCACACCTTCTCACATCTCAAGTTAACTTCACTAGTATCAGTTGACTCCTCTCATTCCCTGCTCCTCCCTACCAAATTATATGGCTTTGAAATTCTACTCTCCTGAAAGAACAAGGTGATACCCTTTGCTCACATGCTTCCTTAGCTAGGTGAGATAGATTTCTCTTTCCCTCTTTTGTTCACATACTGAGTCTTGAAAATGCATAGAGACACTAGAGTTTTCACAGTCATTTGCTTGCCATGTCAATTTGAAACTTTTTTAAATAATAAAAGTATATGAGAAAGCTTCAGATAACATGGCTAATGATATATGTGGAAAGCTCCTTTGCTTTTCTTCTCCCCAAGAGAATAATGTAAGGGCTATAAGGGTATCTCTCATTGGTAGGAAATAGTTAAAACTGTTTTAATATGTTCTTAACGAGAGCAATTCTTTTGTTTTCCCAAGCACAAAGGGGGCCAGTTTGTCTGGTTTTGTTCTCTTCAATCTTTAGTGACGGGCTTAGCTTAAGAAAACAGAGTAAACGTTGAATGAATAATTTCTGCAAAACTTCATTAAAGAAAGAAGTGGTTGGGCAGGAGTGTTAGATAATTTTATAATGTGTTCCTTACACATTGTTGAATTAAGTAGGTTTTTCTGTAAGAAATTATTTTCATACTTAGAGATAGTATACTTCTCTTTAATATATATATATTAAAAACAGATTTGGAAGCTTTAACAAATTAAATATACTTTCACAACTTCTGCTTCCAACCTGGATGGAATAACCAGGGCTGGCTTAACCCTCGTATATGAAACAACTAGAAAACAAGATGAAATATATGAGAAACATGGAGCATCAGGCAGTGGTGGACAGTGATCCTTGAAAGGTGGAAAACCCCATGGTGTGAGTCCTTGGATGGTCTCCGCTCATTGCCTTGAGAGAGGGTTGAGGCCACTGTACAGATAGAGAAACCCAAGAATAACTTGGTGAACTCCCTGAATTGGGAAGATGAAAGTGGGATATGGGGTGGGGGGATCAAGAAAGCTGGAGTTCAGGGGACCAGATTCCAGAGGGGAGAGAGCTGCATGGGGAGAGAGAGTTTAGAGATCTGGAGAGAGTTCCATTTGAATATTCAGCAGGGTGCTGGTGGGCACAAGTGTGTGAAGAAAAGAGTTGAGGCTTAGAAGAAACATTTGAGAGTATCAGAGGGAAGAGTGACTGGCACTCACACAGGGCTGTAGATGGCCCACCAGTCAGGTAGGAAAACCTTGTAATTCATAGGGCATTGGGTAGAGAACTCAGAAGGGTCTTGCCTCATTGGTGAGGAATAATTAACTTTATACTAAATGCTGTTCTCATGCCACTTGTCACAAAATTACCCAAAGCAAACTCCTAAAGAAGAGAACTATGGTTTCTTTTTTTTTTTTAATTTTTTTTTTAACGTTTTTATTTATTTTTGAGACAGAGAGAGACAGAGCATGAACGGGGGAGGGTCAGAGAGAGGGAGACACAGAATCTGAAACAGGCTCCAGGTTGTGAGCTGTCAGCACAGAGCCCGACGCGGGGCTCGAACTCACGGACCGCGAGATCATGACCTGAGCCGAAGTCAGCCGCTTAACCGACTGAGCCACCCAGGCGCCCCGAGAACTACCGTTTCTAAGATGAAAAGATATACTGGATAAAAATTAACTTGCAGATTAGATATTACCGGAGAAAGAGTATAGTGAACTTGAAGATATAGCAACAGAAGCTGTCCAAAATGAAACACAAAGATATTGGAATAGAAGCTGTCCAAAATGAAACACAGGGATAAAAAGGTACAAAATAATTGGATAGAGCATCATTGAGGTATGGGGCAACTTCAAACATCTTAATGTGTGCATAATTGGAATCTCTAAAGGGGGAAAGGCAGAACAAATATTTGAAGAGATCATGTCTGAAAAGTTTCAAAATTTGATGAAAACTGTAACTGTATAGATCTATAAAGCACAAGAAATCCTAAGCAAAGAAACATGAAGAAAACTACACCAAGACTGCACCATAATGAAATAGAAGACAGATAGATTGTAAAGAAGGAAGTAAAACTGTCTTTATTCATGGATGACATGATTGTCTATGCAGATGGTTTTATTAATTCTACCAGAAAAGCTACTAGAATTAATAAATAAGTTTAATAAAATTGTAGGATACAAGATCAATATATAAAAACAAATTGTATTTCTATAAACTTGTAACTAAAACCAGAAATTGAAATTAAGAAAACATTGGCATTTGTAATAGGGTAAAGTATGAAATACTTGGGCATAAATCTAAAAATAATGTGCAAAATCTGTACACTGTACACTGAAAACTACAATCTATTGATGAAAGAAGGGAAAAAGACAATTGAAGAGATAAACCACATAAATAGGCTGGAAGACTCACTATTGTCAAGTTCTCCTCAAATTGAGCTATCAAGAGAATGCAATCCTTATGAGGGTGCCTGGGTGGCTCAGTTCGTTGAGTGTCTGACTTGATTTTGGCTATCGCAGTTCATGGGATCGAGCCCTACATTGGGCTCTACACTGACAGCATGGAACTTGAGTGGGGTTCTCTCTCTCCTTCGCTCTCTGCCCCTCCGCCTCTCATACTTTCTCTCTCTCTCTCAAAATAAATAAACACTTATTTTGGGGAGTCCTAAGAAGGGGATCCTAATCAAAACTCCAGCAGATTACTTTTCTAGAAAAAATGACAAACTGATTCTAAAATTTATATGTAAATGGCAGGATCTCAAGTTTCTCAAAAACTTTGAAGAAGTAGAGAATATAAATTACCTGACTTCAAGACTTATTACAGAGCTATAGTAATCAAGACAGTGTGGTATTGTTATCAAGGCAAATAGGTCAATGGAACAGAACAGAGTTCAGAAATAGACTCACACATATATGGCCATTTTCAATAAAGGTGCAAAGACAAGCCAGTGGAGAAAGGATAATCTTTTTAAATAAACGGTTTTGAATATACATATGCAAAAACATATTGATCCACACCTGGCACCAAATAAAACATTCAAAATGGAATATAGTTCAAAGTGTGAAATATAAAACTAAAATTTCTAAAAGAAAACTGAGGAGACAAGTTTTGTGACTTTGGATTAGGCAGAGATTTCTAAGATATGACAGTTAAAGTAAAATCTACAAAAGAAAACATTGAGAAATTGGGCTGCATCAAAATTAAAAACTTCTGATCTTTGAATGACAGTTAAGAGAATGGATGAAAAGACAGCCATACACTTGGATAACATATTTTCCAAGCATAGTTCTGATAAAGGACTTTGATCCAAAAGATGTAAAAGAAATCTCAATATTCAGTAATAAAACAAACATTCAGATAAAAATCAATCAATGATTTGAAGATACTTCACCAAATAAAATATAGGTGACAAAAAAGGACATGATAGAACACTTGCTGTCATCAATCCGTGGAGAAATAGAAATTAAAACCACAATAAGACTGTAGTACAGGCATATTAGAATGGCCAAAATTAAAAATACTGACCATAACAAATATTGGTCAGAATGTGGTAGGAATGCATGTTTGAAAACACCTTGGCAGTTTTTTAAAATGTTAAGATATATAGCTACTGTATGATTCAGACAATCCTTAGGAATTACCCCATAGAAAAGAAAGCATATGTCCAAATATCCACATGAGTATTTTTTAACCAACTTTATTTGTCATAGGAAAAGCTAGGAACAACCTAAATGTCCATCAACAGATAAATGGATAAACAGGTTGTAGTATGATCACATAATAGGACACTGCTCAGCAATAAAATGGTATGAACAGTTGACAAATACAAGAACATGGATGAATCTTGAAATAATTATGCTGAGTCAATGAAATGAGGCAAGAAAGAGTACATACTGCATATATTGCACATACTGTGCCAATTTCATTTATATAAATGTTGTTTTAAAATACAATATTTAGGGGCGCCTGGGTGGCTCAGTCGGTTAAGCATCCGACTGTGGCTCAGGTCATGATCTCACAGTTCATGAGTCCGAGCCCCATGTCAGGCTCTGTGCTGACAGCTTGGAGCCTGGAGCCTGTTTCAGATTCTGTGTCTCCCTCTTTCCCTGACCCTCCCCTGTTCATGCTCTCTCTCTGTCTCAAAAATAAATAAATGTTAAAAAAAATTAAAATACAATATTTATACTATTTATTTAGATACTAGGTCGGAATCTCTACCTAGTAAAAAATTTACTCTAGTAAAAAAAATTCATAATATTGACCTTGATTCTTGAGTAAATTATTTGAGATTTAGGATCATTTTTAAACTGGCTTGAAAAAGTATTAAATCTCTTGGGAATCTTTGACTGAACTTAAGGAATATGAAGTTTGAAATAGGTTTTTCGTTTTAATTCTCTCACAAAGATAATGTACACCTCTTACTTAAATTGGATGTATGGCATAAAAATATCTGGTAAAGTTCATATAGAGAATTGCATGGAATATGACTTCAGAGAGTAAAAATGAATTCCACATATTTTATCCCTTTTAATTGAGGTGTAATTGACAAATAGAATTGCAATAAATTTGAA
Organism: Panthera uncia; assembly: GCF_023721935.1. Classification (NCBI taxonomy): domain Eukaryota; kingdom Metazoa; phylum Chordata; class Mammalia; order Carnivora; family Felidae; genus Panthera; species Panthera uncia. Next base: position 82,755,233 of record NC_064809.1, read on the forward strand.
GTATACAATATGATGATTTGATAGATGCAAGTATTGTGAAAAGATTCCTACCATTAAGTTAATTAACGCATCCACTGCCTCACATATTTACCTTTCTTGTTGTTGCTGGTAATGATGAGAATAATTAAGATCTATTTTCTTGGCCAATTTGAATTATACGATACAGCGTTATCAACATTAGTCACCACAGTATTTTTAAATCTTCAGACCTTATCTTATAACTGAAGGCTTTATTTTTTCACCAACCTCTTCCTGTTTCCTCCACACACCGGCTCTTCCATTTTACTCCCTCTTTCTGAATTCTACTTTCTCTGTTGTTTTTGTGGGTTTTTTTTCACATATAAGTGATACCATGCAGTATTTATCTTTCTCTGTTTGGCTTATTTCACTTAGCATAATGCCCTTCAGGTTGTTGCAAATGGCAGAATTTCCTTCTTTTTTAAGGCTAAAGAATGTTCCTTGTGTATATACCACTCCTTTGGATAAATCATTTATTTCTATTTCATTAGATTTCTTTCTGGAAATTTATCTTGTTCCCTTTTTTGGAACATATTTTTCTGTTTCTTTGTTTTTCTTGACTCTCTGTGTTGGTTTCTGCATATTAATTAAAGATAGGAGATGAATGTTGTCAATCAGCCTGGCCCAAACTTCTGGTTGCCACAAAGATCTGAATCTTTGTGATTACCCAAGCCATTGTCTTTCCTCTTAGTGGCTTTCTGTAGTTAAGCCTGTGCCCATCAGTGTCCCCAAATAAGGATGACAGTCAGCACCTAGATGCAAGTGGATTAGAAGCTTGACCCTCAGGCAGCAGCTGGGAAAGTATGCAATCAACCCCTTCTGGGGAGGAACTGGGAGATGGGCATTTTTGCCTGCTTCGTGTATGCTAAGACATCTGAATGTATAGCTGCAGAAGCTGCCTCTGTAGCTTTTTAAAAGCTGCTGCTTTTGTTGCTCTAATCCTATGGCATTCAAGAATGTAAACTTTGTTGGCTATCAGACTGAGGCGATTAAGGGAGCAGCCTTTAAAAGTAGGGATGCCCTCAGGAAGGAGCTGGTAGTTGGGGGGTTCCCTCCTCGTAGTATGCTGCTGTGCTAGGGGTGGGGCTTATGGCGATACTGTGTCTCAGCCTTTCTTACCCCATGTTAATGTAGGTATTTTCTCGGTTGCTGGGTGTGTAGGAGTCACTTAACAAGTTCTTGGATTTTCCTCAGAGGAAAGTGCTTTGTGTATAGCTATACATTTGGTGTGTCCATGGGAGGAGGGAAACGCAGGAACCTCCTATGACATGTCTTGGTCCAGAGTCTCTCCCTTTTTTCTGAGTGATTTTTTTTTTCCTGAAGGAAACACAATGAGGAAAATGCAATTTCTATAGTTCCATCATCTGTGAACAAACTTGAGTTGAAAATGCACTGTGGAATGGTGCCAGGGTGGCTCAGTTGGGTTTGGCTCAGGTCACAATTTCGGTGTTTGTGAGTTCGAGCCCTGCATTGGGCTCCATGCTGACAGTGCAGAGCCTGCTTGGGATTCTCTCTCTCTCTCTCTCTCTCTCTCTCTCTCTCTCTCTCTCTCTCCTGCTCTCATGTGCTCTATTTTCCTCTCAATATAAAAACAAATAAACAAACAAAAATAAAATGTACTGTGGATTGGATGTGTAAATCCTTCAGAAGCTATATAGATGTCTAGGTAGGGAGTACATTCTGATAATGGAAAGCTCTCCTAGAATGTTTGCAAAGTGGGACTTCATTTTGGCATCAGCCTCTGCATAATTTCTAAAATATCTTAAACCAGGTTTTGTGGTATTTTGATTTTTTAAAAATTTTATTTCAGAGAGAGTACAAGCAAGGGAGAGGGGCAGAGGGAGAAAGAGAGAGACAGAGACAGAGATAGAGAGAATCTCAAGCAGGCTCCATGCTCAGTGTGGAACTGATGTGTGACTCAGTCCCATGTTGCTGGGATCATGACCTGAGCTGAAATCAAGAGTCACACAGTTAACCAAGCCATGCAGGCACCCCTGTATTTTGATTTTTAAATGAAGAATAACCTCAAATATATATCAGGGTGAATCCATCCAGGGTGAATTACAGTCCAGTATGTGACTTGTTAGAGATCATTGAAGTTCCTGGACTCAAAACATCAAGGAGGGCATCTTGGCATGCATTCTGTTCTAGCATCTATGTTTTCTAGGGAGATCATTGCTCACCTAGATTCTTATTTGAAATTTGAGACCTTAAGGAAGAACTCATTATGATATATGTCATCTTTAGAAACTCTGCATTGTTCCATTGTGCCATTTTTCAAATTTTGTATTTGTGAATAAGTTTGGTATTGGCATATGTTGACTGTATGTGTTTATTATTACTTTAGACCAATAGATGGTACAAAAAGCATGTGGCTAAGGAGTGAGTCTCAAGGAAGGTGTGTAAGCATTGGCAGTTAAATTGAATACGATACAAATGTTCTTTAAATAAATGTATAATGTTAGGGTGAAGTTAGAAAAAAGTTAGGTAATACAGACAGTTTTTCCAAATATACATATATTCATGCTCTGTCCTTATTATCTTACTTGCAGATGTAATGGCCAATTCAAAGGGTGATCATTACAGTATTTAAATTACAAAAATAGTCTCAAACTAAAAACAAAAGGACAAATTTGGTAATAGTCAAGCTGATGCTAGCCAGGAAGGAATCTAGCTTTGTGGTTCATGTTTTTAGATTCTTTTTTTTTTAATGTTTATTTATGTATTTTGAGAGAGAGAGAGAGAGTAATCGTGAGGAGAAGGGCAGAGAGAGAGGGAGACAGAGAATCCCACGCAGCTTCTGTGCTGTCGGCGCAGAGCCCCATGTGGGCTTGATCCCATGACCTTGAGATCATAACCTGATCTGAAATGAAGAGTCAGATCCTTAACCAACTGAGCCACCCAGGTGACCCTGTGGGTCATGTTTTTAATAGCAAAGATTTCCTTAGTTTGTATTTAAGGAGCAAGCTATCAATAGTTCTTTTTGAAATGTTGGGAAAATGGAGGATCAAAATTGAATGTGATGGTATCATATTTAATTGGATAGATTTGCTTAAATTAAAATCCTCATGATGACAAGGTAGTCTTGAGCCAGTCTGATCAATAAAAGTTGGTCTCAGTCACCAATTATTGTTGTTGCTATCTATGAGACCTTTTCTTTTAAACCTATTTAAAAAAAAAGGAAGAAGAAGGAGAAGATGGCTGATATTCACAGAAAGCGTGTCCCCTCCTTCCCCTTTTTTTATAAGTTTTCATTTTGTTGAATCAGAGCAGCATGTGTAGTTTTGCTTTTAGCCATTTGTCTGAATAAACTTCCACAATTGTACAACATGGAGATCATAGAACACATCTTCAGAGCTAATTAAATCAACATGATGGGCTTCTACAGCTGCTTGCTTTTTGTCTATGGCTTTTCGGTGTGTAAAGCAAATGTGTGGTGGTGGGATAATAAACGTCTTGCTTCTTTCCACCACTCGAATTCTCTCTTCTCTACAGACCTTTACATAGTTACCGTCAAGCACAATTTCATCGATTTGTGCTCTATATTATCACCTACATTTAACACATTTTCAAGTATGTGTTTTTGTAATACAACCATTTTTTCCCTTGAGCACTGTTTTATCCACTTTGATCCAATAAGAACTGAATTCTCATATAGAAAATAGAAAACTCTTCTCTGCTAAAATTATGAGCCTGAAGAGAGAGTACAATTTCTATAGCATCATCAATATTTTGAAGTGATTTCATATCAGTTATCAATAGTGAAACTGCAAATATTTAATGTATGCTTATTATTTTATTGTTATTTCCACAATAATCCTATGGGGGCATTTTTATCTTCAATTATCGAAAAAGGAGAGTAATGTAACAAAGGTAGAGTGATTTCTGGGCTGAGAAAGCTGAGATTAACATCCAGTTCTTTTGATTTCCACCTTCGCTTTTTCTGCATTCACATAGAATATTGGCTTTGGAAAATAATTGGGGTCTTTTCATTGAAGGAATAGACTACCTTCTACTAGCTTTAAATAATTCCTTTCTATATTTAGTCGTCAGATAACTGTGAGCAACTTATGGTCAAATTCTTTTTTTCTTCTTTGCCAACAAAGAAATTGCCTTCCTTACAACAAAAGAATGAAGTTGGGCTTATCCTGGCTTATTTCTTTCGGAAGTAAAACTATTCTTCAGTTATGTACATGTAACTCTTGATTTCCTCACTGCTGTCCCTGAAAGTAGGGCACTGAGGACACACCATGTAATTAAAGGCAGGGCAATTTGCATGTGACAAAGAAAAGATACTTTCCAGCCACTTCTGGAAAGTTTTCTTTTTCTTTAAAGAGGTATTGTGCTGAAACCTGCATATAACGTGTTACACACACATGTGCGCACACAGAAACTCGCAAAAGATAGAGTTAAGGTGGAAGCGCCAGCATCAAGTTTCACGGAAGTGTTTTCTGTTTCAGAGCAGAGCAGTCCCATTCCTTGTAACCATCTGGCTCCTATTAGTGCAGGTTCTGTTGTAAGCATTTCCTTAAATAGGGAGAGGCCGCGCCTATGTCACCCTCTGGAGGATCATTATGTAGTGGCTGGACTGGGTTAAGTTTTTACTTTTCTAATAGGACAAAATGGTAACACAAACAAATACTTTTTGAATTAGAGATGATTCATTTTCAGAGTTTCAGAGTTTAATCACGTTCACTCAAATATAGCCTCAGTTGTCCATTTCCATCATGATCTCTATAAACTGAAGCTATCTTAGTCGACCGTCAAAGCAGCATTTGACTATTGACATCACTACTGAAGAATATAATTCTTAAGTTTTTGTTCAGATTCTGTTTTGTCAGAGTTGACACATTTGGTAGTTCCTTTTCCATCCTTACAAGAAATAATGTGGTGTGGTAATTAAGAACCTGGACTCTGAAAACAGATTGCCTGCTTTTGAATCCTAACTCTGCCATTTACCCACTGTGTGACCTTAAACAAGTCACTTTACCTATCTGTGCCTTGGAATCCTTGTCTGTAAACTGGAGATTTCCCAATACCCAATTTATATGTGTTTGTGGGGAACAAATGAGTTAATATATATTTAATGCTTAGATATTGTCTGGTACATAGTATTTAGTGTTAGCAGCTATTTAATTATAAGGTAGTATATAAAAAATGACTTTAATGTTTTCTTCAAAATGTATTTAATAATCTTTTACCAAAGAAAACTGTGTACATTAATAATTGCTGTTAGAGTTATAAAGTACTTTCCATCTATGTATTAAAAAAGACATGCAAATTCTTCTTAAGGCAACTCGAGTAATTGGATATTTGGAGACTAAGAAGGAAGTAAGTTTACTTTATAACTAGACCCATTGGGGTTAGATGTAAATTCATTTCAAATTCTTTCAGAAAATTCTACTTCCTCTCCTTTAGTTATTTTCTCCATACTGTGAAGAGAATATTCCCTCAGGGGGTAGAGAGAATAACTTAAATCCCCATCTTCTCCATTCCTTGCCCCAATTTTCTTTGGTCAAATAAAATCTGGGAATTTCAGTCAATTGTTCACTCTCTCTCTGTCTCTCTCTGTCTCTCTCTCTCTCTCACACACACACACTCTCTCCCTTTGTTCCTCTTGCCCTCTCTCCCCCTCCCTCGATGCTGTCTCTCCCATCCTCTCTTCTCCTCCCTCAGCTGCCTATAAAGCCCTTTCTTCATTTTGCTTAATAAACTCTTGCTTAGTTACTCATCCTTTTAAGACTCAGCACAATTTTCACCTCCCACATAAAATCTTTCACTAATCTTCCAGAAAGTGTTGCTTTTTCCCTTCTCTGTACCCTCACTGGAATTCACTCATTAAGACTTGTATTGTGATTATTATTTAATATGTTTATTTACCGTGCTTGGCTGTGATTTTCTTGAGAATACCAACCTTATCTAATTGACCTTTGTAATGCCAATATCTAGTGTATTATCCCCTATACATTAAGTAGTCGGGGCATATTTATTTTGTAAATGAATTATGTGAAAGATGTGCACCAGGATTTGGGTAGAGTTATTGCTAGTTGTAACTGGAGAAGGTGTCTACCCAGTATTATTTGTAGGAACTCAAGGAACCCAGTCTCTTCAATTTATCTTTACAACTGGCTTACTGTTGGCATCTGTAATTTCCTATTAGTGATCATTTAAAGGTCATGGTGTATTTTAATCTAATTAAGACATTACCTTGTTTAGGATTAGTGAAAAGTAACAAACCAACAAACCTATTAGTAAGAATTAGCTTGTCTGAGAGTGAAGAGATTGATAGAAATGGTAAATTATGATGTCAATAGGGTCTAGCGTGTGGACTGTTAGAGGGGGCATTGGTCAGTAAGAATGACCTGGGGCACCGACAACTATGTGAGTAGGAGTGGTCATGGAGTGGAGTCCAAATGTTGATAGGAGTATCTAGAAGGTCAATTTATGTTACAATTCAGTTAAGATTTTGCTTGACCAAGCTTAATACTCAGAAAAAGGGGGAGCTCCAGGTGAACATTTTGCTTGAGTCTGAGTGCTGCTCTCCTTTCTTTCAAAGTTTTAAAACCAGTCTCCTTGTGTTAGAGATCACTGGGTTCATTGTGGTCATGCAGGACAAGGCACTGCCTACTCTTAGCAAAATAAATAAGGTTCAATAATTTTTTTTAAATAATTCAGTCATCTCTGCCTTGTCATTTCTTGAGTCCTTGCTCAGGAGAGTTACTCAGAAAGTTAATCTATTCACACACAATTCATCACATCTGTTTGTATTTGAAAAAGTTGCAGAGACGGAAATTATTGGCTTTACAAACCCTGTCTAACTATTAAATCATTTGCAGACTGTCCAATAGTGTTCATTTTAGAGGGGTCTGGAGGTCCGAGAACTGCACTGCCCCCATTTCCTCCACTGGAAAAATCTGTTGATATATGAAAAATAGGTATTTAAATAAGCTATCTGATTTTTCAGGAATGACTGCAGGCATTTTCAGCCATATGTGCAGTTGGGTAGGATACCTCACACACAACTTTGGAGCCAGATTTACAAAGTAGTTAAAATATACTCTGGCTAGGAATTAGCCATGTTTGGAAATTCTGTGAATAGTTTCAAATGAGTACTCTATCATTCCATGGCCAGTTTTAATAGCATTAGTTACAACATCTTCTAATTTATCCCTTTCTCATCCATTTCCACAGGTACAAACAACAATGTCAAGACTGCCTTGACTTCTACAGGATTTAATACATCATGGCAAGAATTAATTGTCTTTGAGTGCCATCTTAATTGTTCTATTTCTTTTATTTTTATACACATGCAGTGTCTCCTATTTCATATTAAGTCCCCATTTAATGTGGGTTAAGACTGGTTCTCAACATTATAGAGTACTCTCTGAGCCACATCGTATCTTGTACTCTCCATTCTGCCAACAAGGCATCTACCTCATTCTCTCCTTATAAGTCCTGGAAGTAGCTTATTGTGAGCCTTTCCATTCTATTCTCACATCCAGAATTTCTTACCTCTTATTTTAGCCAATGTTTACTTTTTTCCTTTTATACTTTTCTGTGAGGCGCTAATCAATCAGAATAACCTGTAGCTTTGTGCTTAGTGAGCCTTAATGTTTTTTATGAAAAATTGCAATATAATCAATTAAATCAATGAATTGATCAATTGTTTACTGATCACAGTGTTCTTGTATAGTAAGCATTGTAAGGATTATAAAATAATTTTAAAGATAGTTCTTAAGTATGATAGCTTTTAATTGTGGTAGAATTACCACTCAGAGCACACTATTAACATAAAAAATACCATGATATAGAAACAGTATATGATGCATTCAGTGGTCTAAGAACAATACTGTAAATCCTAAGGGCATTCAACCTCTCAAGCACTTTCTATGCATCAGACCACTGGTGTTCTTCCTTTAGATATCCTGTCCATGGCTAACCCTACCTGGTTTGTTTTCTGATCTGTCCAGTATGGTAGACATTAGCCACAGGTGGCTAAGGAACACTTGAAATATCACCAGTGTGACTGAGGAACATAAATTTAATTTTCTTAAATTCTAATTCATATAAATCTAGATTTAAAAAGTAATATTCAATTCAATTGTTGGAAAACTTTTATATATGTTTGGAACAACTTGGATTTGTGAATTTACTTTTGCAACTGTATATTTTATAAATCTAAATACAGGTCAGGGGGCCCCTGGGTGGTTCAGTCAGTTGAGCATCTGACTCTTGATTTTGGCTCAGGTCATGATCTCGCTGTTCATGGGATCGAGCCCCAGGCTGGACTCTGTGCTGACAGCACAGAGCCTGCTTGGGATTCTCTCTCTCTCCTGCTCTCTCTGCCCCTCCCCCACTTGTGCTGTCTTTGTCTCTCAAAATAAATAAATAAACTTAAAAAAAATCTAAATACAGGTCAAATATTACCAGTGAAAATTTATCATCCCAATTGAGATGCATTGTAAGTATAAAGTACATAGTGGACCATGAAGACGTAGTATGAAGAAAAGAAAATAAAGTAGCTCATTAATTTTTTATATTGATTTCATGTGGAAACGATAATATTTTGGGTCTGTTGGGTCAAAGTAAATATATATATATATATATATATATATATACACACACACACACATATATGTATATATATATATATGCATATACATATGTGTGTGTGTGTGTATATATATATGTATATATATATATATAAAGAAGAAAATTTTAAATTTTAAATTACACATGTCAAATGTAATATATTTTTATTGGACAGCACTACCTACCTACTCTGGATCAATCAGATCTATACTAGATTCCTACATGCCCCTCGACCTCAGGACTTGCTACTCCAGTGATGTTTCTTAATCATTAAGAACTATAGTTAATTTTGGCTTTCTGTTGATTCTACCATATAAATCTGAAGTTTAAGATTGTGTTTAAAAACATAGTCCTGGACTGTCCTGTGCTGTTTGAATAAAATATAGACCTCTGCTCATATGGCCCATTACAAATGGATATGCCTTATAACTTTACTTTGATTTTTATCTCTTTATGTGAGTATTTTTATTCCTTCTTGTCTACTCCCTTGTATATTTGCTATAACAGCTTTAGTGTCTGTACTAGAGTTTCTTCTTCTCCTTCCTGAATCTTGTATGAAAAAATTAGTTCATTTTGGGCGTTAGCTTCGTGTTGCAATCCTTACATTCTGGGAAAAGCTTATTTTACTTGTTGGCTTTGAGCCTTTCCTCCCTTCCCTCTCCCCACCCTGTTCCAAGTAAACAGATAAACTAGAGGATAATAGGAGCTTTGGGGGAAACCACTCAGGTTCTATGGGCATAAATCCACGCAAACTAGTCAGTGTTGTACTCATGATACTTAGAGAATGTGAGACTCTCGGCCCCCGTCTTTTTAAATTCTTATTTTCTGAAATCTTTTGTGTGTGATTTTTAAAACTCATGTCTGCTTCACCAACTGATTATTCACCATTCGTCGGTTTTAGGGCCAGAGTAGCGATTTCCCTAGGCATTTCCTCTCTTTGGGTAAAAAAAAAAAAGTCCAAAATATTAGTTTATCTATCATACGGCATAATTTGGCACCAACTGAGTGTCCACCTTCACCTTCAGCACCCTAACCCTAGCCTATCCTGGTCTCTGTCTTTCCTGGCTCTCCTAGCCTTAATTCTTTATACCACATTCTAATTTAGGTTTTCTTGATTTTCAGTTAAGTGGAAATAATAGTATTTAGTATGACTGAGAGTTGTGAAGCTCTAATAACAACAACAATAATAACAGTAGTAGTAGTAGTAATAGTTGTAGTAGTGAACATTCACATAGTGCTTAACGTGCGAGGCACTGTTCCTGTTCTAAACAATTTACATATATTGTCTCATTGCGTCTTTTCTCAATAACCTGTGAAATAAGTACTGTTATCATCTCATTTCACAGGGGTGAAGACTGAGGTACAGGGAAGTTAAGCAACTTGTCCAAGACCACACAGCTAATAAGTGGCAGAGGTAGAATTCAAACAAGGCAATCTAGCTTTCAGGTCTGTGTTTATGCATTGATATTAGTTGTTTTTAGGTACTTAGTCCCGGGCACTTAACATGGATTTTATCATTTAATCTTCACAACAATAGGTGGAGAAAGTGACCTTAGAGGGTTGAGGAGCAAAAAGAATTTGGGAAGTGAAAGAGATTCCACTGGAGACATAGGGCAGTTACTCAAGAAGAATTAGTCTTGACAATGCTCTAGACCAGAAACCAAATCTGCAGGTGAATTGTGGCCCACTACTTGTGTTTTATAAATAAAGTTTTATTGTATCACAATCGTACTCATTTATTTATGTATTATATATGGATGGTTTTGTATTACACTTATGGGATTGAGTAGTTATGGCAGAGGCTATATGGCCTCAAAGCTGTATATTTTCCATCTGGCTCTTTATAGAAAAGTTTTCCAACCCCTGTTCTACACCATACCTGAAGAATAATTAAACTCTGCCATTAATGTTAAGATTATACAGTGAGAGTAGTGACTATTTATTACTGTCTAACCAAACCACTATTTTTTTAAGACTCGCTTTGTGTTCTCTGAGAGGAGAACAGAAACACATTTTCTGTTCATTTGTATTATAATTTGTGCAATGCTTTATCCATTTGCAAGGGCCTATGACTCTTTATAAAATGTGTGGCTGTAGTTTCATGCGATCTCACCACCTCCCCAATGCTTACACTGCGGTTTCTGCCCAGTTGCTACTGTTCTATAGAAAGAGATGCATCCACAGTGGCAACGCTGAGGTTATAAAAACCCGCCACCACCATCATTATCAAAAACAACAATGAATTATGAGTGCTTACAAAAACCGGCACTCCTCTAAGTACTTAACCCGTATGATTCAATCATCCCAACTACCCCCTATGAATTCAGTTCTATTATTGTCCTCATTTTGCAATGTATATTTTGTAATGTATATTTTCCTAGTGGAGGAAAAAAGTCAATCTACTTATATAAGATGGAAGATTAATTAATGGGTCTCTTAATTTTTAAGTGAGTTATGATGCTGTGTATCTAAGAGTATCATGGGTTTTTGTTTTTAGCTATCATGATATTTCTAAAACAGCAAAGAATTCCATGAATAAAGGCTAACATTTGGGATTTTGGAAGTTATCTACTATTTAAGACCAGAAAATTGAAGAATGTGAGATGAAATCTAAATATTTGTGGGTTCATGTATTCTTTCATTATTTAGCATTTACTTTATTGAATATTTACTACAGTCCATTCCCTGTGGATCTTATATTTATAAACAGGGAAGGATTCAACAAGCAGGTAAACATGTTATTAAACTGAAGATTGTGAAAAGGACTCCAAGCAACACGAACAGGGTGGTGATATAAAGAATAATGGATCTTATAGGTTGGTCAGGTAAAGTTCTTCTGAGAGAACTTAAGTTTAAAGCTTAAGGAAGAAAAATGAAATGGTGTGGGAGGGGCTCACACATATAAGTAGAAGGAACAGCACTTTCGAACTGCTTGACTTTAAACTCATGGATCCATGGGTGCCTCCCCCAGGAGAAGGTTCTGTGTCCCATCCACCTGCTTACTATTGCTGGTCCCCACTAGGAAAACCACATATTTATTGAAAACATCCATCATTAAAATAATTAGCCATTATTGCATTTGAAAATAACTCTAATATTGATATTAACTAGTGTAAAAAATGTTTTTGATCTGATCCCAAACCTCAGTAGTAATATAAGCACATTGTGTACCCCTTAGCAGACTATCAGCCGTGCTGATAGTGAGGCTGCTGTTGTGCTCAGCAAGTATGTTCTCAGCTAAGTTTCTTGCTGGCTCCATGAATGAGGCAGTGTCAGTAACCTTTGTGAGTTTTAGTTTATTTGTTAGCATAACAGAGAGTACAATATGTACATATTACTATGAAAGTTGATTACAGTATTTTGAAAGTATGTGCTGCTGTTCAGCATGAAGTTGGCATTCACGTATCACTTATAGTCCATGTTCTATAGGTTAGTGATAGCAATGATTCTTATTTGTTAAGAACTTACTATGCACCAGGTGCTCTTTAAGAACTTTCAGTGTTCTTACCTCATCTTGTCCTCAAAAAAATCCTATGGAGTAGGAATAATTTTACGTATTTCCTTATTTCACATGTGAGGTACCTAAAAATCAGAAGATGATGCAACTCGCCTCAGATCACAGAGCCAGTAAATGGCAGAGCTAGGATTCAAACCAGGCAGTCTTTGGAGCTTCTGTCCTTAATATGTTTCTTTTTTTTTGTTTGTTTAGAAAATCATTCAAAAATGGAATCTTGTCCGTTTCTTAGCTAAGCAGCACAATGCAATCAGTGCTTTGGGGTGAAGTCTGAAACTAAAACAACTTGCTCACTTTACACAGAACCAATGCATTCTATTAATAAGTGACCTCTGCACAGATTAAGGCCAGTTTTCAGAAGCAACATAAAAAAAAAGAAAGACAAATTAGCCACTAAGATATACAGCTTGTTATTATAATGGATCCTGCATGTGTATCACATAAAGGATTTACAAAGCAATTTATTGTCAAAAAGATAACAGCATGTAAATTTCCAAGAATCAACTTGGCATCACTGGAAAATCACACTCTTGAGGCCCAGGCATTGGAGACAGTTCCACAGCAGCTGAATCATAAAGACTTTTATAGATCAATAACCCTCAACCTTGCTGCATTAAAAAGCATCTTCATTAACAAAGAGAGTTTCAGGGAGCCACAAAGGCACACGAGGATTATTAGAACAGGTGGATTTTGCATGCGTGTGCATAGATGCCATTTTTACAAGGTCATTGTTGCATGGCTACATTATGATTTAGTTTTGATATTTCTATGTAATGAAGTAAAATGGTATGATAACTAGATACATGTTAATGTCTTCTCCTTTTCTAGGGGAATAGAATGCTTTTCATATTGTCCTCAAATCAGTGGAGGAGAGATAAATTACTAGAATACATTTGATTTTGGGCAACATTCTAAATTTCCAGTCTGATGTTTATTGGATCCTTGAGTCTGGTTTCTTCATCTGTAAATTTAAAGATTAATAGTAACTACTTTATAAAGTTCTTGATCCCCATAGTACAGACGTCATTGAGCTTCTTACCTGAGAACAATATGAGAAGTTTTATTCTATAACAATTTATTCAAGATAAGTTGAGATTGCTAACTATCTTTGTTATCCAACATAAAAGAAATAAGTAAGTTCATACATCTATTTAATGAAAAAGTTAAAAGGTTGCATTATTACTGATCATATGGAACAGTTGTTTTTGTATACAAAATGTTTAAAACAGATATGAATTAAGGATAATTTTTAGATTGCTTCCATCTGTTTATTGAGTATTGATTAGGAGGCTCTCCAGGGAGAAACTTTATTGAGTATTTATCATGTGACAGATGGTTTACATACATTGAACTCATATGAATCTCCCAATAGCTATAAGGGCATTTTTATCCCCATCCTACAGAAGAGGTTTTTAAAACTCAGGCTCTTAACCAGCTAGTTGAAGTTAACAAAGACATTAAATAAGTAGCAGAGTAGAGATTGGAACCTAGGTTTGTGTGGATTCCAAAGCTCCCTTTCCACAGCGTCACTGCATCTCTGTTAATTATGTTGGAGTGATCTTGGCATAGTCTAATTGCTTGATTAATAATCAGCGATTGTAATAATTACATAATATGGCATCTATGTAACTTGAATATGATGTGGTTGATTTGATCCATTGTATACACACTCAGATGCTTATTTTTAAGATGGGGCCTGTAACCACAGATGGTTTTACTGACTTGGCTAGTTAATACAGGAAAAAAAAACCCTTTAGTACATTTCATAACCAAATTTACCAGTCAATTTAATTAAAGTATTAGATCTGGATGATATGCGCACTAAATTCAGACTAAATATTTATACTTAGATAATGGTATTGAAGTGCTAAATTATATACACTCGAATCAGTAAAATATAATTGATGAATTTACTAGTAAACATAATCAAGTATGACATTAAAGGATTATAATGGCAATGGAGATTATGTAAAATCAATTAGATATACATATTGAGATTTTTATGGGTAAAATAACATGAAGTCTGAGATATGCTATAAAATGTTCCAGAAAAGAAACATACACAAAAACGTGGTTGGATAGAAGAAACAAGATTGAACAGATCTTAAAGTTGAATGATGGGTACGTGGGAATTCATCTTTTATACATAGGTGGAAACTTACATAGTAAAGGGTTTAGAAAATGAATCAAAGACTCATATACATTAGGTTGAGGCTCAGAAACAAGATAAGTTTGATTGCTCTGATTGAATATATGTTAGATTTTTAGCTGTTTTGCGTGTGGAAGTCTATATTTCATATTGTTAGTATAATCACTAAGTACCCAGAATGTATATTCTCAGGAGCCACTGATTTTTGATCTCTTTCAATAATTTTTGATAGGATGTATCAATTATTTGAAGGTCTTATTAAAATGAGATAAAATATATCACTTTTTAATACCAAGAAACTGAAATTCTTTTTTTTTTAAGTTTATTTATTTGAGAGAGCATGATCGCACATGCGAGCAGGAGGGAGGAGCAGAGAGAGCCAAGAGAACATCCCAGGCAGACTCTGAGCCATCAACGCAGAGCCTGACATGGGGTTAGATCTCATGAACTGTGAGATCACGACCTGACCAAAATCAAGAGTCAGACGCTTAACCGACTGAGCCACCCCAGGCGCCCCGAAACTGAAATCCTTTAATTTTGTGTTTTCAAACTGTGCAATGAATGAGAAGTTATCTCTCCTTTATTGCTAGAACACTTTTAGTGCTTGCTTTTTTCCACTTGTTTTCAAGAGCTTTTTTTTTTCCTCCCCAAATCACCACATCTAGTCATTCATTTTGTAGGAAGTATCATTCTTTGGCCCTGGGGAAATCATGAAATAAGTTTGACTTGGTTTCCCTTTAGGCTTTCATTCTGGCCACTTCTTTCTGTGGCATCCTTTTCTTCCCAGACTCACTATTAACTGAGTAGCCACACATCACCAGAGAGGAGGCACTTACCCCTCACTACCAGCCTCTTCCCCAGTTACTGAATCTCTATCTCCACCCACTCTTGCCATTTAAAAAAGAGGAATCGATTGAAAGTAGTCAATGCCCCTATTCGCAGCATTGTGCTAATTGATCATTAATGGTTTAAAAGTTAGCACGCCTTAATAGACCTTCCAGGCAGTGTCAGAAGCACCAATCCACACTGTCTTCATATGTCAGTTTTAATCCAGATAAGCACTTTAATTTTTGTATCAACTCAAACAGATACATTAGGCAGAAGTAAACACAATTTGCCTGCATTTTAAAGCTATAGGACAAGACTTCAAGGAAGTTTCAAGTTGGAGATGGGTTGCTTTGGGAGCTGCCCCCCAACCTCAGGGTGAATGTATTCACTCTTCAGTCTCCCCCCATCAGTGATATCCCCATGGAAAAATTTGAGAAGAGCCAGAATGTGACTCCCCTTATGCACATTTATGTTTTAACTTAGTGTGAATAATATAGCCCATGAGGCATTCCATGAAATAGTGGGCATATAGATAATTTTGAAAGGGGTCAGGATCTTGTCGTTTTCAAATTGCTTCTTTGTAGTTACCTTCATTTATAGAGATTCTGGGGGCATTAATAGCACATGCATTTTGTTTAAAGAAAGAGACTGGGCCATTGCCTTTAATCAATGCATAACCTATTATAGGAAATTATAAAACAAAAGTAAAAAACGATTGGTGCAACAGTGTCCAGGATTAAGAGCTAGTTGGTATAATGGGCACCATCAATTCTCCAATTTTCTGTGGAAATTAGAGGAAAGACATACTTCAGAACTGGAATTTAAATAGCCCCTTTTTCATTTCCTATATGAAGTGTATACTTCAAATGTACTTGGTTCTAAGGATCACTTTTAATTATTGTTGAAAACAAATATCTGAAGGGTAAAAAGTTGTATCAAAAGTAAAACAATACTTCATAGACTTTAATTCTGTTGCATTCTAAATAGTTTCCTCGAGAATCCTGAGCTTTATCATCCCAGAACTGGGACTCAAAAATTAATATAAAAATGAATGGAAGTGTAAGATAAAAAATGCTAAATGAGCTTTTCAGTGGAACAAATGCCTGCCAATGGTAGAAAAATAAGAATCTCTGAGTTTGGACTTTACATTACTCCTTTGTATTATAGTTAGTATGGAAAAAAAAAATTGAGGGAGGCAGGGAAGGCTCCTGGCTAAAAATTGAGTTCCTTGGGGATAAGGCAAAGGAGAGAGACCAATTTAGTCAGGGGAAATTATAATACACCAATCACCATGATTGATCCTGCATGAGCAGAAGGCACATGGAAACAATTTAAATGTTGTCCATGAAACTACGGCTTTCAGACTTAATGGCATTTTATTTATCAGGATCACTGCTTTCAGAGGCACTGTAGAGTTTCTGTCATTCCGGGAAGGAATAAGAGGTTTGGTGCATTCTTCCTTGGAATTAAAGGTGGGAAATGTGGAGAAAGTAGGAAGGCAACTGGTACCACTTCTTATCTCTTTGTCTACTGCTTCTCTGAGAGTGAGAATTTTCCTCATAAGCTCCGGTCTTCAAGTGCTTAATGTAAATACTCCATGTAGGTGTGTTTTAGAGAATTTGAAGAAGACATTTTATATAGTGCCCCAACCCCTGCCCTTTATTTATTAGTTTCGTTTCCATCTAGGATGTAGGAATTCATTTAGGTGGGGTGTCTTTGTAAAGCTAAAGAAAAGATCATTATTATTATTTTTTTTAATTTTTAATGTTTGTTTATTTCTGAGACAGAGCATGAGTGGGGGAGGGGCAGAGTGAGAGGGAGACACATATTCAGAAGCAGGCTCCACGCTCTGAGCTGTCAGCACAGAGCCCGACGCGGGGCTTGAACTCACAAACCGCGAGATCATGACCTGAGCCGAAGTCAGTTGCTCAACCGACTGAGCTACACAGGGGCCCCAAGAAAAGATCATTATTATCATTATGTGGGTTTTACATGGAAATACTCTCTCTGTTTTGAAGTATGACTCTTTCTTGGAGTCACTTAAAGGTAAGACAACACACGTGTACATGTGTAATTTTTCTTTCTTACATGTATAGAAGAAAAATAAAACCATTGCAAGTAGGGACTTTTTTTTTTTCAAGAAATTTCTTCTGATCAATTTCTTGCTTTCATTTGAGGTAAATTCCCCCACCCTCACCAATGTTGGTATTTTGTTTTGAGGGAAAAAGATAATGCTTTGTGATGATGGCATTTAGAAAAGCGATTATTGATCCTCCAAGGTCATTGGGAACCTTTGGACTTGTCAGGAATTTTTCAGTATTATGTGAGACAGATTGTGAAGATTGTCAGAAATTTGTGATTGATTGAAAGAAAGGAAAACATTCCTTTCAGTTGCTGGCAAAATAAGATGTTTATTTTTGTGTTTCATTTTAAGATTTTTAAAATGTTTTTTATTTCTTTTGAGAGAGAGAGAGAGAGCATGCATGCACATGAGTGGGGCAGGGGCTGAGAGAGAGGGGGAGAGAGAGAATCCCAAGCAGGCTCCACAACAGCACAGAGCCTGATGTGGGGCTGGATCCCACCGCCCGTGAGAACATGGCCTGAGGTGAAATCAAGAGTCGAAGATTTAACCCACTGAGCCATCCAGGTGCCCCAAGATGTTTATTTTATTATTTTTTCTCAAGATGTTTATTTTTAATAGATCCCCCTTTTTTTTTTACAAAGTGTTAAAATTGGTTATTTGAGTAAATTGACTTATTAGCCCTTATAGAGATCATATATCTAGAGCACGTGAACAAATACTTTTCTTCAGTTTTGCATTTGGTATTGAATTCTGACTTGCTTGTTTATTGAACTTAGGAAAGTTTAACACCACTAAACTTTAGTTTTCCTGTCTGTAAAGTGAGAGAACGGTAATACTACTTGCCTCATGGAGTTATGTGTTATTTAAATGAGATAATCTATTATCACAATGGCTAGCGCAATAAACCTTAGGTATTATCATTCAGGTTCATGATAGCATACCTGGATTTCTTTCACCTTTTAGGAACAGGGTCAAAATTCATAACTGCCTTATAAATAATTATGAGAGAGAAAGAGAGAGGAGGACATTTTTCTTCTGTCATATAAATTGAGAAACTTAGGCACAGGGAATTCATGAACACAGGTTACCTATTATGCAGCCTCTGTTTCTATTTTGTTCCCCCTGTCCACATTTCTCCATCCCCAACCTTGCCAAGCTGTTTTCTCCTCCTGTGTCTGTTTTCTGGGCCTTGTGCATGCTTCTTTTTCTCCTTGCGACTTGCTGTTCCTTAAAATGCCTAAAATTTCCTTCTCTGGGCCTTTAGACATGCTGTTCCCTCTGATTGGGATGCTCTTCCCCTCCAGTCTCTCTGCTCATTGCATTTCATGCTATTGGCCAAAGCTGCATGCTCTTATTTCTATAAATTATTTTCTGATTCACTAACTGGGTGTTCTGTATCCTCCTCTGAGTACTAATGACATTCTGAGCCTCTCTTCAACCATTTTTCTAACTGTGATAGTAGTCATTTATGTACTTGATTTTGTATGTCCACCAAAGTGCATATCCTATGTGAGTAATGATCTCTAGGAAGTAGTAGGCTATAGAAAAGGATCTGTCAAATAATCATTTAACTTCTTACAGACGAAACTTCTCACAGCGCTTGATTTCCTATGCTCCATCACATCTTCCACTGCCAGGAGTTCCATGCTTCCCCAAACCCTGACTTCCAGGGACTTCCTTAATAATAGAGCTAACCTGAATTCTTCCTGGGGATAATGATCCACCCAGAGAGATGGAAGATGGTAATGTACTATATGCAGCCTACAAATCTATGAATCTCCAGCTGGATTTTGTTACCTTCCATGTCCTTCAATAACCAGCATCAGTGTCTGTGGGACATACTCTTCCGTGGTGTGAACAGTTTGTGGACAGGTTCAAAGGAAACATTAAACATTAAATTCTAGCCATTTGCATAACCAACTCTTTCTCACTAGACTATGAGCTCTCCATTTTTATAATCTCACCTTCCCACAAATTTCACCCATCCTGTCTTGTACACCTAGCAGTGCCTATTGTATAGTAGATGCTCAATTTACTCAAAAATAAATGAATAAATGAGAATCACCAGAATTTAAATAAAATATTTAAATAGACCAAGTTAGTTTTAGAATAGAAATACTTAAATACTATTAATGTGAGTTCAAATTGACCAGTTCATCTTATAGAGGTCTAACATTTGCTACACTAATCACAGTACCTTAATGAGTGAATTAACTCTTAGTGTGTATATATATATATATATATATATATATATATATATATAGTGTTTTTTGGAAAACAAACAAATAACAGCAAAAAAAATCCCTGTTATTTTACTGTAATAAATTGCCAAAATAAGAACAGCTGATTTCCTTTCCTTTTAAACTTAATGGGACCTGAAGTTCTCAAGTTGAAAAACTTAGATTATGTCAACAATCACATATAAAGACAATTTTTTAAAGTGCGAAGTTCATAGATTAACAGTGCTGATTTGTTGACTTTTGCTACTATTTTAGCTAGTGAACTGGATTTTATAGTCCGATTAAACTGCCTTCTTTTCCCGTTGTAAACCCTTCAGTGTCTTTGGAGTGCTCAATTATAACATGTGATTAGTTAAGAAAACATACACATTCAGTCACTTAGTTGGGTTGCCTTTGAGTCTCAGGTTTTGATTTTAGATCTCATCTTAAACATTACATAGACTGTGGTACCCCACTGCTATTTTCAAGTGCTAATGGAAAAAAACTTCAAAGACCTGGATTCTTTAGTTAGAAAAAAAAAACAATTGGAAAATTCTCACAGTTATTTGAGGTTTATCTGGTATAACTGAAATTATTCGAGTTGTACTCTTATCTTATTGATTTTTTTCCTCTTTTTCTGGCAAGATTACCCATTCCAGAATAGAACTCCTTGATATCCAATCTGAGTGCCTCATCTTTCCTCCAACTGGGGAAAGGACTTTAAAAAGATGCTGGTCGAGCATTTTAACATCATCAGAAAATAGCTCTCTCAATATCCAGTATTAGTTTTCACTGCTCTGTCTTTGGGCAAAATTGAAGAGGTATGAAGAAAGCTGCTGAAGAAGAGTTAAATAATCAACTTTTTCCGAGCCAAACTGTGGGGCTCCCAGTTTGGGTGAGATCAAGTATCAGCAAAACATTTTCTAATTTATGTCCTTTAAAAGGGTTCTTTTCAGGACGCCGAGAGGAATGTGAGGGTTGGCCTCCTTTTTCACATAGGAGTTGCTGAAAGGAGCACTTTATGTCTTTTATGACTGTATGTTTCATGAAGAATTTTTAACTTTGTCACAGTGTACACCCAAAGTAGTATTTATTAGCATTTAGCTCTGAGTAGGTGTGCGCCTCCCTAGCCAGACCCAGCTACTTCTCCTGTCTGGGTGCTCGTATGTCCATCTCTTTTATTCCCTCCGTCGGACCAGTGGCCAATTTTATGGGATTCCCATTTGAAATGCTTCTAAAACACACCCCTTCATCTCCATCAGGCCTTTCTACTATTTATTCCTTGTTCTGTGTTCTTCCTGGTTCAAGCCATTCTTCTCTGAGCTCTCACTCAACTTCACTCCCCTTCTCCAAAGCTGCCCTATTTTATTCTATTAAATGCGAACTATTTTGCCTAGTTTTCAAAATGCTCCTTACCCTGTTCTTATCTTCTGCACCCAATCTTGTTTCTACTGCTCTTTCCAGCATACTCCCAAGTTTTCCTGTTTCTCAAAGTAGTGAATTTTAGCCCATACTTCAGAATCAGAGCTGTTTGGTAAACAACATAGACTGCTAATTTCAGACTTTCTGTTCCCAGCCTGGGAATCTTCATTTAAGGAGATTCCTCCAGGTGATTCTTATGTGCCTTAAAGTGAAGAGTCTGCCTTTTCCTGTTCTCACTGATTCATCCTCTCTGTAACTTCTAGAAAACATGCCCCTTCTGCATGGGATGCAGCCTCCAATACATGTCAATTTGTGTTGCTTTGTAATTGTTTGCATTTCTCCATCTGGAGTGTGACATAGCTCCCTGGGACAGAGGTCACATTTATACAGCATGATAAGGTAGAAAGATCACCAGGCTGGGAGTCGGACAGTTTGGCCTCAATCGCAAGTTGTAACTGTGAATAAAAACATGGGTTCCTACAGCCTCACTTTGCTCATAGGCAAGGATGAACCAGCGAAGATGATATCTAAGTTGCCTTTGCTCTAAAGAGCCTATAATGTCACTGTTATGAAAGGCCAAGAGCTTTGCTGTGACACCTGGGTTCAAACCTTAGCTCTGTCGTTAGCTTTACAATTTGAAGTGAAGAATGATTTCTCTTGGTCCCAGTTTCAGTGGGGTAATGACATGTACCTTTTGAGGCTGCTATGAAGATAATTTACATAAAGTGCCTGGCACAACATATCATATATGAAGGTCTTGGTTGTTATTGCTGTTATTCTGTATTCTCCCACACCTCTCATGATGCTTGATAAAGACAGGCTGAACATTACTTGTTAGATGATCACTTTCTTTTCTGAACACTCTGCTCCTTCATAGATTTGTCTGTAGATAACTTAGTTTAATGATAAAACATCAAATTGGTTGGGTTCAAACTTGGCTCCACTAGTTAATAACTCAGTGGCTCTGTGCATGTTACTTTAACTTTTTTGAAATGGGAATTCTAATACTATCTTTACTGTAAAGTTGTTGTAAGGCTTAAATAAAATAGCACATGTAAATGCCCAGCCAATGCCCAACCCAGAGTGAACGTTAGTTATTAATTCTTGTGCCTGGGGTAGCCTGATGCAGCTGAAAATGCATTGTTCTGGGAAGCCAAGAGACCTTCAGCAAGAGTTCTGGAATAGATCTTGGGTGGATTACACCATCTGACTATACTTTAGTTTCCTGCTCTGCAAAATGGTGTTGATAATAACCCAATCCATGAGGCAGAAAAAGGATTAGAGAAGGGAACACATGGGAAAATATATTCAAAAGGCAGGGAGCTATACTAGGCATTACTTGTATTTATTGTTATTATTTTTCTGTATCTATAAAGTGAAGGAATTAAACCAGATCATATTTCCAATGTTTATTTAAAATTTCTCGTATTACAGGCACCTAATCCTTTTACTTAATCCTCACAAAACCGCCGAAATAGATATTATAATTCTTCTTTTATAACATGTGAAAATTGAGGTTCAAAGAAGCCAAGTAAGCTGCTCAAGGTCACACCCAGTAAATTGCAGAACTGGCACTGGAAGCCGGGAAGGCCGATAGCAATAGAGCAAACATTTAGCCACTATCGAATGACCTCTGAGCTCCCTTCTGGCCAAATGATTCTGTCCTCTTGGTTGTGGCTCTTCCATAAAGTGATTGGACGTGGTGTCTCCTCCAAAAACAAGATGGAGGCTTTCAAAGCAGGCTTTCAGTCTGTAGGAGAACCCCTAGAATTTACAAACAAAACTAAGTATTGGTTATATGAACTTGGCCTTCAGTAGGGACTCTGGACTTTTCCTGGTAGAAGATGGGAGGAACCATGGGCCTGCAACCTTGTTCTTCATCTTCATGGAATAAGGAAGGCTGAACTATTTAGTTCCCTTACAGAAAAGACTAGCTCCTGCCTCTCCTTAATTTTCTCTGTATCTTAGATCACAACAATACCGTGAGGTATTTATTACCTCCATTTTGTAGATGCAGAAACTGAGCCTCAGAGTGGTTAAGAGTTCTGGTCACAAAGGTAGAGCTGTTGGGACTTGGATATATGTCTCCTGATACTATGCCCAGTATGCTTTTCATTTCACCACTCTCTCCAGATGATGTTCTAATCTCTAATTGGTCTAACTCGCAAGGTGTGGTTTACATAAATATTACCAAAATGTCTTACATTGACATGGTGTGTTATAATGCATTAATATCTCATGTGTCTTTACAATAGCTCTTGAGTGAAACTATTTTTCATGGATGAGGAAACTAAAGTTTCTTAGGCTAAGTGATCTGCCCAAAGTTCACATGGCTAATTAGAAGTATAGCCAGGAGGTGCCTGGGTGGCTCAGTTGGTTAAGTGTCAGACTCTTGATCTCAGCTGAGGTCTTTTATTTTAATGTTTATTTATTTATTTTGAGAGGGAGAAAGAGAGCAAGAAAGCCAGGGAGGGGCGGGGGGGGGGAGAGAGAGAGAGAGACAGACAGACAGACCTAAGCAGGCTTTGTGCTGTCAGCACAGAGCCTGACACAGGGCTCGATATTATGAATCATTGTATCATGACCTGAGCTAAAATTGAGTGCTGAACACTTAACCGACTGAGCCTTCCAGGCACTCAGGTCAAGTCTTGATCTCAGGGTCATGAGTTCAAGCCTTGTGTTGGGCATGAAGCCTACCCCGCCTTCCCTGCTCACAAAAACAAAACAAAACAAAACAAAACAAAACAAAACAAAAAAACCCAACTATACCCAGAATTACATTTGACTCTTCAATATAGGTTTGAACTATGCAGGTCTACTTATACATAATTTTTAAAGACAATATAGTACTATAGATGTATTTTCTCTTCCTTAGGATTTCTTAAAAATATCTTCTTTTCTCTAGCTTACTTTATTGTAAGAATATAGTCTACAATACAAATAACATACAAAATATGTGTTAATTGACTGTTTATGTTTTCAGTAAGGCTTCCAATCAACAGTAGGCTGTTAGTAGTTAAGTTTTAAGGGAGTTAGAAGTTATACACTGGGGGGTTTCCCAGTGTATAATCTAAGATGCTCTAATCATCATTCATTTTCTAGAAAATGTGGCCAAACCAAAGAATAATGTCAAGAACCCAAGTTATCAGAAAATCACATTTGAAATTGTTCCTTCTCTTAAAGTAATTGAAGGTATTATTTTAAAAATCTGCTTTAAAATGTAAGAAAAATGATTGAGAGGTGAGTTAAAAGAAGTCAGTTTTTTTTCTTTAAAGAAATTAGAGAATTGTTCTATTATAATTTTCACAACCAAGATAACCCTAAAGAGGCTTTCAGTTTGTTTGGGATCTTAAGCAAATAACTGAAGACATCGGAAACTTCTATTCTTTCACTGATTAATTTTTTTTCATTTATTATTAAGCAACTGCATTGTGCCAACTGCTATGTAACATTTGTTGTAGTAATGATTACAAAAGAAATTTCAGATATATTTGTAAACAAGTCAAAATCGAAAATAGAGTTAGTTTGGCTTCCATGCATGTATTAGACCTTATGTCATTCTTTTATTATTTCCATGGACATGATAATGTCGATTAGCATCAGTTCAGCTTCATTTAATCTAAGCTAAGAGGAAGAAAAAAAAAAGGAGATGACTAGATGTAGATGACTAGTCCCTAGTCTTCAATTTTTTAGGTTTTCTTTTCTTACCTCCCACATTTGTGTGTGTGTGCACGTGACTAATTTGAGATTTATTTTTTATCAAAAATTTTGAATTTTCTTTGTAAGGCTAAAGATAAACACTAAACGAAATTGCATTTAAGAAACAAGTTCCACATTGTTTCTTTAGATATTTAAATCTTATTTTTTAAAGTTTATTTACTTATTTTGAGAGAAAGAGAGCGGAAGGGAGAGAGGGAGGGGGAGGGAGAATGTAAGTGGGAGAGGGGCAGAGAAGGGGGGGGGGGGGAGAGAGAATCCCAGGCAGAACTTTGGACTGTCAGTACAGGGCTCAATGTGAGGCTCATAACCTGAGCTGAAACCAAGAGTTGGATGCTTAAGTGACTGAGCCACCCAGGCGCCCCTAAAACTTAGTTTTGAGAGCATTAAAATTTGATTTATGAAGGGAATGGGAGTGGGTATTTGGCCCATATGCCTATCCATACATCTGGAAAAAACATACCAATACAAGTTAACAGAAAGGGAGCCCAACAGTACATGGGATGGTGTAAAGATTGGCTCTTTCAGAGGCCAGGATGGTCAGCCAGGTTCTGCTGGCTCATGCAGCTCTGCAGGTCTCCTATCATCTTATCACTTCTTCTTCTGACCCTGCCTTTTACAACCAGGCTGCTGTCCAACTCATGGACTGAGTCCATCGTTGCACAATTTGAATGAGAAACAAACAAAAAGCCCTAAACAAGTCCTCACTTGTCTGACTTAGGGAATAGCATCCCTGATGATCCCTATGCACAAGATTGGCTCAAGAAGCCATTCTCCATTTCTACCTTAGGCCAACTGCTTTTGCTACATGTTTAAATGTGGAAGGTAATAGAGTCTGGTTGTGCTGCCATGTTAACAATTTCTGCACAGCCACACTGGGGTTTTCTGTAAGAAATTTCTCCTGTGAAAGTGGGTACTCTTTAGCTCTCACACAATGCAGCTAATCCTTGAGCCTTTGACTATACAGTAATCCAGAAGACTCCTAAAAACTGAAACCTGTTTCTTCACTGAGAATAAAAAAAAAAGTCCATGACCCTAGAATAACTTTCCTTTTTAAGAAAGAGTATTTCTCTTTTGACTGTAACTTTAATTAAACTCTATTAACTTTAATTTAATTTAAGCTACTTAAATAGTTCAAATGCTATTAAACTCAAAGAACACTTTTTTTAAGGTATTTAGTTCCTGGGCATTTTTCCTCGATCTCAAACAGCCTTAATTACTATCCACTTATTGTTAAGTATATCATAAAATAAAATATACTGTATAAATTGCATTAATCTCCATAAAAGTAAACTTGAAGCAGAGCCATAAACTAACCAAAATCAGAGTATAGTAAAAAGGCAAAGTGCATAAAACATCTTCAAACACTTGGACCTCCATGGATGGTGAACAGATTTTTCTGTACTCTTCTATTATTTCTATGGAAGTGAGAACAGGCATTTTCATGTATGGAGCATTATTACATAATATTTTCATCTGTTATGTGATTTTCTTTCTTTTCTTCCTGCCCTATTTTAATGTCTTTTACTCCAAAGAGTTTCTCTGCATCTATAATAATTTTCATAGGTTTGCCAAGCCATTTTTACTAAGAGGAATAAAGTAAATTTGATTTTGAAGGAATACATTTTCCTTTCATAATTACTCATATAATTATGACACCCTGGCACATACTAGTAACTAGGGAAAAAAAGACTATTTAATTATATTCTCATGAACATTTGCCATTATACAATTTTTAAAATCCACAGGAAGTTAAAAAAAATCTTTCCATCAAGCAGAACATTGCTTGAATTCTATATTCAAAACTATTATCCATTTAATCACTCCGAGTCACAATTTTCATTGTCATAGAACTATAGACGTTAACCTCAGAATATAGAATCATTGATTCTTGGGTTTGGAAGCAAGTCTAGATGTCTTCAAGTCCAATTATTTTATGGCCTAACAGATGTTTGATTAAACCTTTTGTAATTTGCAGTACACAGTTGTTAATGAGACATTGCTTAAATACCTCCAGGGATATAATGTTTACCATCAGAGAAGTCAGCCTGTTTCAGTGCTGAATGGTGCTAATAATTAGCAGGTATGTCTTGAGTATCTATATGCAAGACACTCTTGTAGATATTATGTGGGATATAAATTTGAGTCAGACTTTACTTTTGTACCTGAAGTGCTGATGCTCAAGTAAAGGATAGAACGTACTGGCATGAAAAAATGGCGTGGTTGGCTGTAGTAGAGAATCTGTGTTCGCTAGCCCATTGAGATTTCAGGTGATCTGACCTCCCCTAGACAGACAGTTGAGGCAGGGAATCATCCTTGTCACACATTGTGGCCTCTATTTTGAACACTGTCTCTCCTGGGTCCCCTAAGTTGCATCTCCTTGAGCTTGTACCTGAACTTTCCCTTCTTGCCCAACAACTTTTAATTGACAGCACATTTGCTTAAGCATCTGGGAATTGGATTTGGAATTTCCTAGAGTATCTTTGTCTGATTACATTTTCAGTTCCTGTCTCATAATTCATGGGCAAGTAGTTCCCAACATTACATTCAATATAAGATTCCGGAACACTTGTACACAGGTGCTGGCCCAGCCTCAGTGCCCAGCCCTGCTGGAGCCAGTAAAGGAAGACAGGTACATATGTCATGGAGGATAGCTGGTCATAGAGACCCGCTAAATGCAAGTTCTCCTTTGAAAGGGTCCATTAGGAATTGGAAAGCCCTTTGGTGAATGCAGGAACTACCACTCTTTTCAAACTGGAGTCACTTTTAACATCTAAAATCTCCTGACCAGTCATCTGATGCAGTTAACACTATTAGTCTCTATTGATAAAGAAAATAATATAAAAATTAACTATATTCAAAATAATTTTATATTTTCTATTTTACTATATTTAATATTAAAAAAATAATGGCATTTATGAATGTGAGACATTATTTACTCCAACTGTCAGCAGTTCTTGATGTATTTATAGCTTTATGAAACCCCGGCAATAAGGGCTCCCGGGGATACATGTTTCACAGAATTCAAACCATATGATGATAAAAATATGTAGGATCATACTGTGCAAAGCAGATTACACATGCTATCTATTTTAGGGATCTATGGGATCCCTATGGTATCTGTAAGGTCATACTTGATTTTATGAGTGAGAAAACTGAGGCTTCCAGAGAATAAGTAATTTGCCCTGGAATGGGTGACAAAGCTGGGGTTTGACTCCAGACTTATACGCCCTGAGAGCCTCTACCTTATGATTTTACAGTTATGAACCATGAAGGGGGTTGCAAATGAAGATAAGAGAGGCTGAAGTGGTTGATTGCAAGAACTGCACCCAGAATTACCACCATGCCCAGCCCAGCCACCTCTGTTGTATTAGCCGATGTGTCAACTGTTCTCCCAAGCTAATAGGAACTTGACAGGAGAGGTAACAAGAAAAGGGTCAGAGGAGCATGGGGGAGAGTTGTTTCAGTTTTCTATAGCAGCCACTGAGCTAATGTTAAAATTTGTTTTTTAGTTGATTCCACTCATCCATACAATTGTGTTTTCTTAGCGTTGTTTTTCTTACTGCGTTTCTGCAGTGTGATAACCGCTTAGATTAGCTGAATACATTCCTTGGTTTTACCTCCTAACCAAAGCAAGATAATCATATAAATTATTAATCTAAGTCCTTCAGGTGAATACAAGGACAAAAAGAAGTTTTGATTACAATAAAATATAAGAAGTGTCAAGTATAATAAAGAGAAGCAAATAAGATACTATTGGAGTTAAGAGGAAGAAGGCATTGTTTTGACCTTATTAAGTCAGAAGAGGCTTTGTGTGAAAAGAAATTAGTCTTTTTTGGTGGGTGTTGAGAAATAGTTGGGTTTGGGAGTTTAAAGTTGACAAAGGGATTGGCCTCTAGGTAGGGGGACCATTCCTTTGTTGTCTAAATCAGGACATGTTGGAAAGTAAAAGGGGTCACTTTTAATAAGTATACCTAAGCAGCAGACCAAACTTTGACTGTCCTGGGCAAGCCAGCATGTGTGGTACCCAAAGTATAGGAAAAAGGATAGAATAGCTATGCTTAGAGAAAGAATTATAAAAAAACAAAGTAGGAAAGGGCATTAGGACCACACTGTGGAAAGGCCTTGAGTGCCATGCAGTATTTTATAGACAATCTAGTCATTGGAAGTTTGTAAACAGGTGGATACACGATGTAAATGACCCTGTCTTTCAGAAAGAATCATCTGACAGTAGAGAGTGAGATGAATGGCAGAGGGAAGACACTGGAATATTTCTTGATATGTCTATGACTTTTTTTCTATCTACAAGTATTCTTAGAGAATTTGCCTTGTCAAAGTTCAAATAAGGATAGCCCTATGTTCCATGTATTGTATTTTTCTGGATTACATCTGATAGAACCAGGGTGGACACAAGAGTTTTGGTTCAGTGAAATATTTGCCTCTCCAGATTTGGAGCTGAGACCAGAAACCAACTTTTTAAAGTGTAGAAATTCATCCTTTTAGAATACTTGAGGTGGGCCATGAGCAACAAGGTGAGTTAAGTAGAGAACTGATGTATGGAAAAGAGATCAATGATGCAAATGTGCAAAGTGAAGCAGATATGCGAGAGAGAGAGAGAGAGAGAGAGAGAGAGAGTGTGTGTGTGTGTGTGTGAGACAGAGAGAGAGAGAGAGAAAGAGATTGAGAAGAGGAGAAGAGAGGGGAGGGGAGAGAAGGAAGAGAGACGTTGCTTGATGGTTTTGATCCTGTGAAACCTGATATACCTCATGCTCCATGATATTCTTTAGAGTGATTCTTACCTAATTCTATCTTAATCTAATTTGATTAAGTTTATTTTTCTTGAAAACAAGTGTGCTCTAAGATAAAATGCTCTCCAGTAAGACCCATGCATTGATTCTGGACCCACCTTTTTGAACAAGACAAAACAAATCTCATGATAGCTTTTTAAACATTTCAAGACCAGCATTGCTGTTTTATACAGTTTCCTCTTCTTCAGGCTAAATATTTCTCTCTTCAGCAACAGCTGTTCGGTCATCTGTTTCTTGTTAAAGAAGGTACTCAAAATTGAGCACCCTATTTGAGATACATTCTGACCGGTGCAAAAAGCAGTCAGGCCATTGCTTCTTTTCTCCTTGTGCCTCTTGACTAGAGAGGCAAGACAAAGCAATCACTCTCCCTGACTCTTTTCCAGTTATGGGGAGGTGGAGAGGACTTGTAGAATATCCTTGGCTAATGTTATGTAGCTGGAAGTCTCTAGTAAGAACATTTCTTCCTGAATAAATGTGCAAAAATCCTCTGGGAGAAGAATTTTTTATCCTTCAGGACAAAATGCCCAGAGGTGTAGCATCCTCATGCAAATATGAGGATGTAGCAAGGATGCTGATGCTGGAGAATAAAAGGAGCCTGGGTCTTAGATTTTATCATTCAGCTAGACTGCCCTCCATGGACTGCCATCACCACAGTGCTCGTTGCATGAGGTAATAAGATCCTTTTCGCTTAAAGCAATGTAGCATATATTTCTGTAACTTGCATACAAATATTAATTGATAAGCCTTTTAAGGCCTGGATATGATACTTTTGTAGATATGATTTAAGAGTATATTGGCTTTTAAATCCTCCGTATCACATAAACATTACCATTCATACAATCCTAGTGAAATTTCTCCTAATTTTCAGATTTCTCTTCTGTGATAAATATTCATAATTTATAGCTATAAAACATAGAATTTAATTCCATTACCTAAACCCCACCTGTTCTGTATACCTGCTTTCCCTCTCTCTCGTGCATAAAAAAAGAGAGAGACATCAACATCTAATAAATTGATAGAAAAATATGGCTGAAGATTTACAGATTTCTAAGGCTAGATGGTAGCATAGGATAAAGAGAAGAATAAATCACAATTTGAACACCGTGGGACCAGCGAGGAGAGGAGGACTGAACATGTGGCACGGCCCCCCACCCGTGCTGCCATGATGTTTTCTAGGAATCTCTTGTTGCTTAGAAGCTGTCTGGGGAGAAAGAAGACACAGCGGAAAGGGATAACTGAGAAAGTGTGTACCTCAAAATAGACCTAGTAACTTGCAAGAAACTAATCTTTAAACAAAAAGTGACTATGTTACCTACCATTGCTATTTAGAGAAATAGAGGCTTGTGATTAAATTACATTTCTTTACATCCAACTTCTAGTGCGTGGACTATTAAGTCACTTTAGGTATAGGATACTTGGTTTAAGAAAGTGGTATGCGCAAAGGCATAGGAGAATTCAAAGGAGTATCTCACTTATGGTCAGAAGAGTAAGAGGTAACATTTGAATGAAACCATGAAGGAGATGTATGGTTTTTAGTGGAACAGAAAAGAAGAGTGAAGAGGACATTTTAGAGTCAGGACACCGGGGCAGAGGAACAGGGCTTGGGAAAAGCAAGTTGTCTGTAGCAGGAGCATATCTACATTGACTGAAGCATAACGTTCAGAACTGGAAAGGACATTAGAAATGTATACATTTTTAATCTGGTCTCCTCATTTTACAAGTGAGGCCACTCAAACAGTTAATGGTAGTGTTGCCCTTACACTAGTGGTGGGGCTCAGTCTTAACTCCTGCCCCCCTCCCCCAGGTGCAAATGAGGGCTCTGGTCTTGCCACACACTGCCAGAACTGCAGAAGACCATAATGTGGGCTACTTCACCAGCCGTGGAAATTCACAGACCGCTTTTGAGAAGAGGATTTAAGAAAAGTAATCTGTCTGTAGAGATGAATAGGATTGATTAATGGGGAAGAACAGGATAGACAGACTGAGGTACGGGAAAAGGAACCTGCAAAAAATTATTACAGTTGTTCAGGGAAGACGTAACAGCGCTAAGGTGTAGCACTGTACTAATTACAATTTTTGGATTATAGCTATCATTGCTCATTAGGGAATTCCCTGAGCTTCTCTGGTTTCCTAGCAACTAAAATAATGCTTATGGACGCTGGAATGGACTGTTGAATGAATGAGTAAACAAACGAAGGTTAGTGATCACTGACATGCAGAAGGAGATGTCAGGGAAAGAAATATTTTTGAATCTCCCATGCCATAAAGCAGTAGTCAGGCTGTGGAGGAGAGATGTTGAGTCGATTTGCACCTGCAGAGTTTGATGTAGAGAAATGGCCTCCACAAGGATTTCTCAGCCAGGCAATTAGAAAGTGAGCCTGGATCTCTGAAAAATATTAGGACTGCAGATGTACAGATCTATGGAAAAAACCAGAAATATGGTGCCAGCAACTTCAAGGTTCTATACAGGGCCCTTTTCATAACTAGCAAAATGAAAGCTGGTCCCACGTCCGTTTTACCCAAGCAGATTGTGCCCCCACTCCCCCAGTGAAGAATTACAACTTGGCCCTCATATATTGTGACTGGCCTTTGTTTTTTGTTTTGTTTTGTTTTAGTACTTTTATAGCACACATATGAAAATCCACTGGTTTTTTTCATTGAGCAGTTATGGTTATAGCCAGCTAAATTCTGAAGCTGAATAATGCATGGGTGTGGTACTATTTACTGGGAACAAGTAATTTATTTTATTTCCTAAATTTCAAAGCCTTTAAAACATTTCCTAAAAAGTCATCTGATTTGGACAATTATTGCAAAAAATAAAATTGGGGAATAAGATGGGGCGCCTGGGTGGCTCAGTCAGTTAAGCCGCAGACTTTTGATTTCGGCTCAGGTCATGATCTCACAGTTTGTGAGTTCAGGCCCCACATTAGGCTCTGTACTGACAGTGCAGAGCCTGCTTGGGATTTTCTCTCTCTCCCTTTCTCTCTGTTCCTCCCCCGCTTGTGCGCACGTGCTCTGTCTCTCTCTCAAAATAAATAAACTTAAAAAAACCTGGGGAATAAGAACTAAGCCCAAGTCAGTCAGATGAGGTGAATCATTAAGTGAGTTTGTTTTTCTAGAATGTTCTTACTAATAGGAAATAAGTATCTCCCATTACACACTAAATACGTGTTGAATATTTAAATTACCAGTCTGAAGATGTGCCAGCATTGCAGCCTGCATGTCTCAGTCCTGTTCTTGATGGGTGAAAGAAAGGAAGGAAAGAAAAGAAAAAGGAAAAGGAATGAACAGGCATAGTAGAATAGTATCCCGAGAAGAAAAGTTCAGGGAAAGGACTGTTTTTGTATGTTTTTGCAAGATGGAAGGCCTTACACCAGGAACATTATAGCTATGGTCATATCCCACACATTCATTGTATAGAATTAACATTGACGGTGAGTGGAAATGTTCTAGGCATGGCAGCTGACTTTAACTTCATAGCCCCCAGCCTGTGGATAAGCTGAGAGCCTTCACACATCATCCTTTGAGAACCACTATTCTGATGGCAACAACACTGACCTTGATGTCAAGGGACTCACATTCTTGTTACGGCTCTGTCTGTGGCTAACCATATGTCCTGGGGAAAGTCACTCAGCGTCTGCTTTGGTTTCCTGTCTGAATACCTGACCCTTCCTGCTTTACAGAGATGTTGCAAAATGAATTAGAGAAGGTATGAGAGAATGCTTTGTATTCTCCTAAGAAAGGTGCTCTGTCATTCTAAAGGATTATTTATTAATTCACCCAGAATGAAGACTATAAACTAAACTGAACAATAAATAGGCCTGAGGAAAGTGCTCGCAGTTTCCTGCTCTGTATAACACAAATCTCTGCTGCTATGAGCACCAAATGATCTCAGCTGCTTGTTCCAAAAGTTTAATCAGTAATTTTATGTGGTCGTCCATTTGGTGATGTTTAAATGAACGTGCATAAAGATGAAACTAATGTTATCTGGGGGACAAATTGATCCAAAGATGAGATTTTTGTAATTAAGAACAGTATTTTCCACATCGCCACAACAGGCACGCAAATAACTGTTTAAACAATGGGACAGCAACCAAGTGCCACCTGATGTCGGATTATTGAGTTTAAAGATTAATCCCACAAATAGCCAGCAGCAGAATGTTAGCCTACAAAGGACTGAAGTGTCTTGTGGCAAATCCTTAATTTGTGGCTAATGGCTGAATCCATCCCATGTAATTTCTAAGTCAGGAAATCTGAGAAAATAAATATATGAGAGGTTGAAGACCTGAAAATAAAAGCCAGGCAACTTAAGCCCTCAGCAGTTAAATTTGTATTTAACAGTGATTAAGTACCGGGATCATATAAGGGGCTGTAATTTCATCAGGAGGCATGAAAATGGCCAAGTGTTCATTTTTAACTGAACAAAACAGATTTAGTGCTTTCCTAAGAAAGGAAGAAGAAATTGAACTATAAGCAAGACACAAATAATTCTAGTTGACTTATGGTGGCTTAATAGAAACTAATTTTTGAGGTCAATAAAAATAATTTTTATTGGGTAGTTTTCTACAATATCCCTGAAACTATAAGCTTGTGATTTATAGATCAGCTATCCAAAGAATGTAAACAGGTACATTTTCTTCCTGTGTATCTCCTCCATTAAAGAGTTAAGATGAAAATAATATTGATCTGACTCCTGCTTTCCAGTTTAACCTCATCTCCTGCAGCTGCTCCAATGAAACTCAGCCATCAAGCCAACTGTGACAGGGTCTCAGAAGCTGCCATGTGTTTGTTGGAGGCTGGGGCGGCAGCGGGGGTGGGGGGCGCAGGGGAGATTGCCTCTCTACCCAGATCTGGTTAACTCCTGCTTATTCATAGAGAATCAAGTCACTCCTTCTGTTAATACCTCTACAAACCCACTCTCCCCTGCATCTCCAGCGCACACAACTAAAGCCCTACCCTCAGAGCTTTATGCATTTGCTTTATTCTATCTAGTACTGACTTTTTGGAACTCGGCTGGCCTCCTTTCCCTATAAAGCCAGAGATCAATAAGCTGTATTTTCATTTTTTGAGCGACTTTCTTCTCTTTGTCACTGTCACAGAGAAAGCTCTCTTTCAGTTCCCACTTCTCTTCATTCTAGATGCATACAGTATTACAGGTTTTGGATTTGTCACCTCGTCTGAGAAGCCTTTGGATCTATTTTGGCTCAGTTTCACTCTGAAGTGGATGGATCTTTCTGCCTCAGCTCAACTCTGTGATGATTTTATGGCCTCTAGCACATAAATTCCATCTTGAGTCCACTGGACCAGAATCTCAGGAAGATGCAAGTGGAGGGAGAAATGGCAATTAAGGCATTTATTATATTGTTTCATGATAGGTTTACTTGTCTGTCTTCCCCAACTGACTACAAGTTCATTGAGGGTAGGACTTGTGTTACGTTCATCTTGGCATATAAAAGACCTGGCACAGTGCCTAATACATAGTAGATGCTTCATAAGTGTTTATAGAACAAAACATTATGAATTAGAGCATGATATTACTTTTATAGTTTAATCCCTCCATGAGATAATTTATTCTTCAACCAGGACAAAATAGGTTTGTTTACAAGGAGGCCTGATGAAAGCAAGTAGATATATCGGTCAGAATGAAGACCTCCTCCCCCTCTCTGCTCTTTAAATGCAAGCGTATTTCATGGTTTTGTAAAACTTACTTTGAAAACTACTTGTTTAGTAGACTCTGACTTTCATGTTTCCTAGTTACTTATTTGTATTCTGTCACCGTCTTGAGTGTGAAAGTCTGATATGAATGTTAGCCTCTGATTTTCTTGCCAAGGAGAACTAGAGCCTGGCCCATGAATACAGATCCCTTGCTGGCTTACTGTTGCCTGTGAACTAAGTTCCCAGATGGCAGTGTCCGTCGTGTTGATCCTTAAACCTTAACGTCAAGCGTGATGCCTGCAACATAGTAGACACACAATCTGTGTTTGTTGAAAGACTGAATGATGATCTCCAAGGTTCTCGTCTGCTAACTATCTCCTGCCCCAGATCTGCTGTCGTAGGCCATGCCCACCCACTGGGAAATCACTATCCCACTCAGCGGCTATCATGTCCTGCCCATGCAGAAACACCATTTCTGAACGTTGTGTGCTATATCTAGAGCACCCGCTGTGCTTTCTAAGCCCACTTCTTTCGAGTAGTCCATGCTCTCAATATTGGTTTCCCTCTAATACTGTGGGTTTCCAGCCAAAGACTGGCTGTCTCTTTTTCCTCTACTTTCCTCCAAAGCCCTGAGTTGCCCATTAACATGTTTTTTTCAATCTGCGATACACTTTATGATGCTCTGAAGCTCTTAGCACCCACTTGGCCCACAAATGTTGGCTGAATTGAATTCAGTTTGAATTTCCATGGCTAAATGCCCATTTGCCTGTGTTCTCATTTATTGTGCACAATGGACCTCAATGATAGGGGAGATTAACCTGGGGAGGGCTAAGGTTCAAACCTCTGAGTGCTGCTCTGACATTCTTCCAGATTCTTCACAAGCTTTGGAGTAGGCCACTTAAATAGAAACGCATGTCCTTAATAGGAAGTTGTCCATTTTTACTGAGGTTAAGATGAAATCGATAATAAATTCAAGCCAGATCTTTTCCTAATTATCATTCTAGGTGGAGGCAAGTTTTTAGAAATGGGGCAAAGTCATCTTCATGATTTTATTCACACTGTGGATAGCCAGAATTCCAAGACACCTCACCTCTTTCCTTCCCTCCTCCCATCAAGTCATTCCCTGCTGAAATAAGCCACGGCGGGATATGTTGTGCTGTCTGTTTTGATATAATTTTTAGATCTCTTCTTTCTAAGTTCATTAAAGCTTTTCTTTTCTCCCCTGTAAGTGTACGTTGTTAGCCTCGGGGTTCTGGCGAAATTCCAATCTGAGCAATTAATTACATTTCAATGCTCAGCCCTCCCTGCGGTTTCAGAAACGAAGGTGCCTTCTTTGTCTTCCTCAGCCAGTAACTGCTGATGGCCTAGCAACTGTTGCTGCCTCCCCAGAGGAGAAGAGTTTCCGAAGTGGTGAGAAAGCTTCCTGCCTCTTTGAGGGAGCTGCTTGCAAAGTGATCTGGGACAAAAGGCATCCCTCTGAACGCAAGGCGTTTTTACTACAGTGGCCTCTGAGCCATCCATCACTTGGCTTTTGAACCACTGGCTTAGCCCAGAACAAAATGGGAAGTGATTGTGTTTTCTTGAAGAGCTGTTCCTGAATGTGATGGCTTTCTTTGAAGCCCTGTCAAAGGGATGTTTTTATTTTGTTTTTGTTTTTCTGAAATCCCTTCAGTTCGCAGCCACCTCCTGCAAGACCTCACACCACAGCCTGACATCATGCTCCATACCTAAGTGGCTGTCTTCACAGCCAACAAAAGACAAAGAGCACACAAATACAGACTGTTGCAATGGGATAAGTTAAAGGAATGAAGGTGTTTTCTTTTTCACTTCAAATAGCAAAAGCAATTAATATTCTTTGGAAAGCACAGGTGATAATACAACACCCAAATTCAGTGTAGAGGTTCCCTGTGGCATGATCTAACAAGTCAGAGGTGCAGTAAGTGTCATTATATCCTGCATGTTGTTTTGGAAAGGTAGAGGAATAACCCTCTCTAGATGCGTCCTCTATGTTTTCGTTGGCCCAGACAACAGTGCCTGATGGAATGATAATTGGATGTTGATGAAAAACATCAATCATCGTTGCATTGTGACTTGAGTTGTATTTGTTTAATGTTAAACTTTAAGTTGTGAAATAAACCATTCGAGCTGGGGAAGGGTGATTGCATTTCTAAAACTTCATTCTTTTCACTTATTAGGCAAGAATGACTCGTTCCTTATATCAATAGGGCTTATTGAAAATTCCAGCACTATTCACACAGGTTTGAAGCATTTGTCTGGTAAAGAAATTTTTTTTTTTTCGGGTGTTGTCTTTAAACCATCCTTCCTAAAGCTCATGGTTTTTGGCGTAGCCCTATTGCTAACATTCTTGGTGTTCGGGCAAGCTGCATTTTCTTTTACATTTTCCAAAACGGATCACCTGTATGTTGCTCTGGGATCAACTACCTTTGTATTCATTTCTTGGTGGCAAATGCCAGTCTCACAAACAGGTCTCTCCATGCAAACAGCTGGTGACACTCAGTCTCCTCCCATGTTTACCCATCATGAAGGGAAACAGTATCTCTTCCTCACCTTTCATTCTCTTTCCCCTCCTGGCTCATTCCCTCACGGGAAGCACGAACAAATCCTCTTACTCCTGTTTTCACCAATCACAATTCAGTTCGTATTTCATCCCATAGATCATTCTCACGTATGAGCACATTTCCTGCCTCCCTACCCTAACCTGCCTCTGTGTCCATCATTCAGGGAAATCCTTGTCCCCGTCACTCTCACTCATGCAGCTCAGGGGCATTATCTCAGCCTCAAATTATAAATTTGTTCTTAAATATCTCCCTCACTAGACTGTCAACAAGAGGACAGTTTCCCTATATTCATTGGCTCACTGTTTGTTTTGTTTTGTTTTTCTTACTTCCAGTGCCCAGCATAATGCTTGGAAAAAGACATTTGTTAGATAAACAAACAAAAGTCATGAGGAAAACTCCATGTACTTTCAATTTTCATTACTAAACCAACTTTCTTTGAAAGTACCAACAATCAAGATATTTAGATTTCATGTAGGAACACAAATTTTATTCCTCATTTTGAAAATTTCCTATGTTGCATTAATTAGGAATGTGGCAACAATATATTTTCTTCTAATTTATTTTTTTCATTGAGACAGACAAATTTCAGTCACATAGTGTGGCTATCTGGTACTTTTTTTGTCTGTGTCTGAGCTACTTGGAATGTAACCACGATCTCTAACATCATTTTGATTTCAAAAGGGAGCTTATTGAATCAGGCATCATGCTAAGTACTTTTGCATATTTAAAGCAATTCCATCCTGACGTTAGCTATATAAGGTGGATACTTTTAATTATCATTTTACAGAAAAAGAAATTAAGGATCAGAGAGGTTAAGTGGCTTGCCAAGGTCATAAAGCTAGTTCATAAAACTATCAGGAAGATCTATATAACTCTGAAGCCCATGCTTTCCTTATTATATGAACTGACTTATAAATAAATATTTTGAGATCAAGGAAGGAATACTTCCTAATTAAGTTCTATTTTGGATTTGTGGAATCAACCTGTCTGATGAAACCAATGGTAAAAGCTGGACAGATTGGTCAATAATTGAACTAAAACTTTTTTTTACCAGATTGACCATCACTTTGCACTGACAAAATCAAGTATAATTTTGGCATAGATATAGCTATAGGCTGTGTTTAACCAGATTTGTCAATCTGCTATAAGTTTACTCATCAATTAAAACCAAAAATTCAAACCTGATGATGTGGAAGGTTAAAAGCTGGGGCCATGTCTGGTGGGCAGGTGTCATGGGAGTCTCTAGGATCCACCGAGAGTGGAGCATTGCCCTTATTAAATATTACCCAGTGATGACCCTGAGTATTATGGGATGGAAAATTTGTCAAAAGATAGAGAACTCTCATGAAAGCAATACAACCACTCCTGCTGAATTGCCTCATTTCTGCAGAGGGGCAGAATGTCTGACAGACCAGCAACCATACAGTGGCTCTCATCTCACGATATGTTCGAAGTGCTGTCAGTTTTCACGTGGACAGCAAAATACCCTTCTGTTTCTGCATGCAGTCTAAATTTTAGTACTTTCAAAGCAAAAAGCAAAAACACAGATGAAATCAGCAAGAAAAACTACTTTTTTTTTTTTGACTGGGACTGCATGATACACGATGTTACATAATCAAATTGATTGGATTTTTCAATTTGCAGTCAGTTATTTTGGCATTGTGCACTCAGTTGTAGGCAGAATGGATTTGATTAGAGAAAACAGCTTACAAAGATTCATCTCTTATTTAGGCCTCATGTACCCAGGAACATTTTTGAATGGCTAAGCTAAGACTTTATTTACATAGTTATATAATTTTCTTTCATCTTGGGATTTCAAAGAGCTTTATAATGTTGCCTTTTGAGTTGATTAAGCCTCACGACTTCACTAAACACGGTAGATGAACCAGGGGAAGAAGCAGGGTTTCAGTTTCCTATGTGGACTTTCTTTGTGTTTTAAATTAGTTAATAAAGAAAGAGTGATGCCACATATAAAGGTTTCTTTTTTAAATAAAATTTTCACTTTGGAATGATTTTCGATTTACAGAAAAGTTGCAAAGATGATACCAAATTTCCATATCCTTTACTCAGTTTCTCCTAACGTGAACACCTGATAGAACTGTAGCACACTTGTCAAAACTAGGAAATTACCGTTGGTACAATACTATTAACCAACCAGTAGACTTTTTTGGACTTTACCATCTTTTCCATTAATATCCTTTTTGTGTCACAGGACCTAATCCAGACACCACACTGCATTTACTTACTTGTCACGCCTTAATCTCCTCTGACCTGTGACAATCTCTTAGACTTTACCTGTGTTCATGACCTTGCCAGGTTAGAACACTAGTCAGGTATTTTGAAAAGCGTCCCTTGCATTTTTCTCGTGGTCAGGCTCAGTTTTTGTAAATTTTTGTGACAAACACCACAGGCAGGAAATGTCCTCATCACATTATCATATTATGTCAGGGAACATATGATATCAATGTAACTTATCACTGGTGAGGTTAAACTTGATCACTTGGTCAAGGTAGTGTTTCCCAGGTTTCCCTACTGTAAACCTATTATTTTTCCCCTTTACCTTTATTCTTTGTAAGAGAGTCAC
Organism: Panthera uncia; assembly: GCF_023721935.1. NCBI lineage: Eukaryota > Metazoa > Chordata > Mammalia > Carnivora > Felidae > Panthera > Panthera uncia. The sequence goes on from NC_064809.1 coordinate 82,795,401, forward strand.
TCAAATGGGAGGGAGAGTAAATAGTGGAGGGAGAGTATCTGCATATGTTACTTAGAATTCTTTCATAAGAAAGATCTGTCTCTTCTCCTTTTATTTATTTACTCTATCATTACTTATATCAGTATAGACTCATTTATATGTATTTTATACTTTGGGTCATAATCCAATATCACATCATTTTATTGCTCAAAATGTTTTATATTTGACTATTGGTAGCTCTTTCAGATTGACTCCTATATAAAGGCTTGTTGTTACATTATTCTTTTAAAAAGCATATTTTTCAGTATATTTTTATTCAGCCATATATTCCACCAATATTTTTGAAGTTTTTACAATGCCAAAGGTACTATGCTGAGAAAATATTAACCCATATTTATTGAACTACCATTTGCCAGGTGCTTGTAGACATCCTTTTAATCTTTAAAGTAGTCCTAGGAGGTGTTGTGACTCTCCTTTAAGGGATGAGATAGCTGAAGTTTAGAAAATTTAACCTAGGTTCCTCAAATTAGTAAGTAGCAAAGAATTGCAGAAGTATTATATCCTTTGTAGATGACAACTAGCGTGGCTGATGGAAGGCAGCATTTTTCCAAAGATTTAAGGATGTGATAAATACCACCAAATATAGTGAGAAAGCATATCTTGGCATCAAACAAACCTAGATCTTTCCAGTTGCCAAGAATTTCCAATCTGCTCTCCAACCAACACACACACACACACACACACACACACAGATTTTTGATATACTTTATAGCATCCAGTCACATCAATCACAAAAAAACAGATCATACATACCTGTTTGGCTTATAGTTTAGTAAATTTCTGGTAAACTTTAGTGGGGATTTTTGTCTTGTGGCCCTAGTTTTGTTTGGTACTCCTATTTTTTTAATGTTTTAGCAACTAGTTTTCCAATAGGGTTCGGTGATTTACTAGAGGGTACAGTGACTTGTCAGCATCACCTTTTCCATTTCTAAGAATGGTCTGTGCCCATGCTATGCATAGCACACTGGTGCGTAACTCATGGGTTTCTCGAGTGGAATTAGGTAATATTCAATTTGTCCTCTCTTTTAACACACCGATCCCTACACCCCATTCCCTCCCCCCCCAACACACACACTTGTAATTGAAGCCACTTTCTGATAATAGCAGATGGCAGAGTTATGGAGGGAAGGTCAAACTCTAGAAATAAGAATTGATGGTCAAAATGTTTTGTGTACAAATGAGGGATGCTACATTAATATTTCCTTTGTCCAGGAATATGTAAATGAGAAAACTGGTTTACATTAAAGCAAGAGGAATTTCAGTTGGCTGTAAATAAAGAAGAGTCTCTTACAAAACAGGGAAACTGGAATGTAGAGCCCTCATAGTAAAAACTAAACTAGCCTTCATGAGGTACCATCAAGAACATCATTTTTTAAGTATTGCCAAACCCAAGTGGATATATATGACTGCCTATTAATGTGTCAGACCCTTTCTGGGAATTTTGGAAATAAGATGAAAAATAGACTTTGCTCTTAAGAAGACGTGAAAATTGTTAGTGGAACAGAATACAGAAAATTTATAGAAAATTGATACATGCAAGTACAAAATTTTAACCTGATTCTGAATATAGAAATATATGTCTAACTCAGCATGAGTAATCTTAAGAAGTAATCAATTTAGTAATCACAAAGTAACTAATGTAAGAAGAACACTTCTTTTTTTAATTTTTAAAAATATTTTATTTATTTTTGATAGAGACAGAGCACAAGTCGGGGAGGGGCAGAGGGAGAAGGAGACACAGAATCCGAAGCAGGCTCCAGGCTCGGAGCTGTCAGCACTGAGCCCGACGCAGGGCTCTAACTCACAAATTGTGAGATCATGACCTGAGCCGAAGTCGGACGCTCAACCGACTGAGCCACCCAGGCGCCCCAAGAAGGACACTTCTAATATCTTAATTTCAAAGCACCCTGAGTATTTAAGTGTCTGTTGACATAACGTTTCTGAAAACTGGCCACTGATTCAGAGGACTGAGACTGAGTGGGTGTTGGGTGCCTGTGTGGTGTGGAGACCAAGTGACAGAACAGATACCCAGATACCAACTCTCTATTTTCCTTCAGTGAGAGAAATGCGTACTGTGACCACAGTGAATGTCACTATTGAGAGAAAGTGTGCCATTAGCAACAGGTTTATACATTAAAAAAAGCATTTTTTTTAAAGGTTCATGGTCCTCTGTATGTTTCTGGGTTTGTGTGGGATTTTTGTCACTAGTATAGATACCTAGTTGCCTGAACACGGAGAGTTCAGTAAGGTGGCTTCTTGAAGACTTTTTTCATTCTCTGATTTTAGAACTTAACAGTCATTTTCATTCCATTCCTATCTCATTTTTAAATTGTGTAACATGTTATGATTGGGAACTTAACGTAAAGTTTAGAAAATGGGTTTTCATTAGTGATTTACAATAAATAGGGGAGGTAGACATGTACGTAATAAAATACAGTATCATGTAGAAGAAAAGTACAGTTTGAAGAGCCATTATACATACTACTTGGTAGAAATGTAAAAGAGAAAAACACTAGAGGACGCTCTTCCAAAAAGAAGAATTTGGGATTGCTTTCTGGAGACTAAATTTCTGTTGCTGCCAGAACTGTCAGCCTCATATTTAGTTTCTAGGTAGAACTTGTGAGTAGTTCCATCGTTTACTGATTGCGTGGGATAGAACATTTCTTCAGAAGAGAAAAATGGCTGAATTATCTGATTTCGCTTAATCCTGTAATCTCCTGGATTTCTTCCAGAAACAGAATTAGATGGCATACTTGCAGACATGCTTATTCTTGCTGCCTTGTTTCCTATTTACATTTTCCAAGCTGAAAGTATATTCAATGAAGCTATGTTACACCATAGAATCATTGGCAGTTAGGCCTTGGATGGTGCATGGTTTGTTTTAACAACCAGTTTTTGAGGCCAGACCATTATACCAGGCTAGCACAGACATGCTTCTCATTAGCCCATCTATTTTCAAATGAAACACACTGTATGCTGAGCTAACTGAATTGCTACTCACTGAAGTTTGCAGCAACATCAGTCTGAAAGTGGCCTCAAGGGACCTCACTTCAGATTTTGTTAAAGTTCATCAACCATATATTTTGCAGATACATAAAAATAGATTAGCAATCATAAAAGAATGACTCTTGTTTATTACCTTGAAGAGTACTTGTGTAAGACTCAAAAAAATGAAACATTGCTAAAACTTAATGAAGTTGAAGAGAACTACTTCCTCTGTCAAGTACAACAAAAATGGATGTGGGGGAATGCCACATTATATCTATTAGCAGAGCTATTATCATATAAAATGTTGTTGATGAGTTTTAAGGAAATGAGAGTCAAAATGAATCCAGAAAAATCATGTTACATAGCTTTTTGTCGTTTGTGGCTAACACCACTTGATGTCTATTAATTGTCTTGTGGAAAATGCCCAAGTATTTCTGGACAACCAAGTTCAATCCCATAGGGAGGAAAAAAAAGAAAAGAAAAGGAAGGGCAAACATCTTCATGTCTGTGTGTTGATATTATGTACAGAATTAAGTCCTCCCCCCAAATTCATATGTTGAAGTCTTAACCCCAGTACCTCAGAATATAACTGTATTTAGAGATAGGGTCTTTACAGAGATAATTAAGTTAAAATGAAGCCCCTAGGGTAGGCCCTAAGGAACTCGACTGGCCCTAATTAAGTAAGAAGTGGGAATTTGGACACAGATATATACCCAGGGAAACTGTGAGAAGACCCTGGGAAGAGATGGCCATCTGCAAACTAAGGAGGGAGACCTGGAACAGGTTTTTCCGTCAAAGCCCTCAGTAGATACCAACCTGGTTGACGTCTTGACCTGACTCCCAGCCTCCAGAACTGTGACAGGATAGATTTCTGTTGTTTAAGCCACCCAGTTTGTGCTACTTGGTTACAGCAGGCCTAGCAAATGAATACAATAGGAATACCTGAAAATTAGCTGTCCATTTACCAATCCTGTGCTCCCTGGCTTTTGAAAGCCTGTGCAGGCCCAGCCCACTGCTAACTTTGCAGGACTAGAGGAAAGAAAACAAACGCAGGCCCACATATCACTTGAAAGATAAAACACTAATTGATCAAATCATTCCTTCCTCTACCATGAATGAAATAGACTGTTGCATAATATTGTTTCCCAGTAATTTAAATATGTAACAACTATAAATCAAGCAAGCAAATGGTCAAATACAAATGTTTTGTCCTTTTGCATTGATATAGCTTTATAATGATAATAACTTAAAAATATGTTTCAGCTATGGTTTTAATGTAATTGAAAGTAACCAAGATGTCGACAAATGAATTTACTTATTGTGCAGATATGGATGTTCTGTTCATGAGCTGGCAGTTTGGGGTTATAAAATAAAGACATACAAAATTTGTAAGATACATTGTATCAAGTTTATTTTTATCTTCATTTCAGCAAAACCAATAATTATTTAACTGTGATCAAGATTTTTTCTGACTTATGTTCTATTATAATTAATTTTAAATTGCACATAGTTTGAATATATTTTCATCTCAATAGAAATTACATAAACTGTAATTATTTCTAAAGTGTATGCAATTTGAATGCATTATCACCAGAAATATGAATTAAATGGACTGCAAAAATTAAAATTATTTTTCATAGAGTTTTTTCTAAAATATGCAATATCATCTAACAAAATTAAAATGTAGGCTTCAAGTAAAAACAAAAACCCTAGATCTAAATTATTTACAAAAAACTATCATTTTAAATATTTAACTAGTTAAATATTTAAAAAATGAAACTGTTCACAATTCTCATATTCAATGTTCACATAGTGAACCAAGAGTATCGTACTTAATGCAGGTCAGATTTTGATATAAATATTACACAAGTTTGAGTAATAACAATAGCTTAATATTGCATAGTGTTCCCCAGCTGCCAAGTGGACCTTTGGTGAATACTGTCCTAGTTCACACGCATTTTGGATCACAAATTGGATCCACATTTTAGAGCATGAAGAGAAAGAAGTAAATGGGCACTCAGCACTACTCGGAGACAGTACTTATGCAATAGTCTATTTCTTTCATGCTATTTGTGAGGAAATATTTACCAACTGAACCAGTCTCTTTCTTTCTTAAGTGTTTGCACCAGTTGTACTCTTCCTGGACTCAGAGCCACTGCTCTCACCCCACATGCTCATTGCATTCCTTTGTAGATGCCTTTCCTAAGGACATACAATACATAAGAAGTGTTTCCCTGGGGCCTGATTTGTGTTCGTCACAGAGTAGGTGTTTAGGCTTATGGGTTGGGCTGTGATAGTGCTAACTGCCAGACCTCAAGTTACAGAAGTGCTCGTGTATTCTGTAATAAACATATTTTTGCAAGTGTGTCTGTGGTACATGTGGTCATATTTTTGTGTGTTATAGGTGAAGCTCTCTGGAGAGTGAGGACCAAGGTAGGGGGCCTCCCAAAATTCATGTCTACCCAGAATGTCATCATGTGACATCATTTGGAAGTAAGGTATTTGCAAATGTAATTAGTTAAGGATTTTGAGATGAAATCATTTTCAATTTAGGATAGGCCCTAAACCTACTTTGTAAGAAGGTTAGAGGACCTAGACACACATACTCAGGAAAGAAGGCCATGTGAAGGCAGAAAAATAGATTGGCGTTTATTACCAAAAGCCAAGGAATGCTTAAGGCTATTACAAGCTGGAAGAGGCAAGAAAGGATTCTTCTCTAGAGCTGTCAGAAGGAGCTTTGGCCCTGCTGACACCTTGTTTTTGGCCTTCCAGCATCCAGAACTGTGAGGGAATAAATTACTGTTTTCAGCTACCTAGTTGTGGTACTGAGCTGCAGTAGTCCTGGGAGACTAATACAGGAAGGTACTAGTTACAATGACTTTCTTCTAGACATTGACTCCTGTCTTTCTATAATCAGTAAGAATAACACAAGAAATGTTTTTCTTTTCATCTACTTTAGTAATTATTATATCAACATGATGGAATCCCATTATAGATTCACTAGACTTAATTAAATTCAACTTTTTAAAAAAGAAGAGGAAAATGATAATTTGAGCCCTGTTGGCAAATGATATGTTCACTACTCATTGAGCATGTATCCCATTCAGAGTGAACTTCAGATTTGAAATATGAATCTGTGGCTCTCTCTCAGTCTACTTTCTCTGTGCTTCTCACAGTAGCTGCTCCTTCCTTCCTTCCTTCCTTCCTTCCTTCCTTCCTTCTTTTCTTTCTTTCTTTCTTTCTTTCTTTCTTTCTTTCTTTCTTTCTTTCTTTCTTTCTTCTTTCCTTCTTTCTTCTTTCTTTCTTTCTTTCTTTCTTTCTTTCTTTCTTTCTTTCTTTC